>NW_017216135.1:0-23515 GCF_001704415.2 Capra hircus
CTCTTTTGCTGTCTCACATGCAGGGTTATCACTATCATCTCTCTAAATTCCATATATATGCTTTAGAATGGCACCCCACTCCAGTGTCTTGCCTGGGGAATCCCATGGATGGAGGAGCCTGTGGGCTGCAGTCCATGGGTCGCTAAGAGTCGGACAGGACTGAGCGATGTCACTTTCACCTTTCACTTTCATGCATTGGAGAAGGAAATGGCAACCCACTCCAGTGTTCTTGCCTGGAGAATCCCAGGATGGGGGAGCCTGGTGGGCTGCTGTGTATGGGGTCGCACAGAGTCGGACACGACTGAAGCGACTTAGCAGCAGCAGCAGTTGGTGTTTTAATTCTAGCCCAATTCTCTCTCCCACCAACAAGACCACTAGCTTGTGCATAGTTAAGCCATGTACCTACCATCCTCTTTTCCATCTTAGTTTTTCTACTTTCTGCCAAAAATATATCCTTTAAACTTCCTTATTTGATACATCTTTTATGGAAAATGCTCTGTTTTGATTTTTCAAATTTTCTTTGTTTGACCCCATTCTTGAAAGATAGCTTTACTAAATACAGAATTCTAAATTAGCAGTTACTATCTCTCTGAATTTTGAAGATATTATTTTGCTGTTTTCTAGCTTCGATTTTTTTTGGCATGTTTGAAATCAGATGTGTCATTGATGCCCCTTTCTGTTCTTCCTTTCGAGATGCTTTTAGCATCTTGGTTTTTTGTGTGTCATAAAGTTGTATTACTGCGTGTCTTGTTGTGGGATTCCCTTTCTGTATCTGGTATGAGATTTAGCTGGCTTTCTAATTCTCAGGTTTGCATCTTTCTACATGCTGAGATATCCTCTGTCATTAGCTGTTTAAATATTGCTTCTTCTCCTTTTTCTCAATTATCTTTTCCTCTAATTTGGAATTCTAGTTAGATATTTATTAGAATGTTTTTACCATAACCTCTCTTCATATTTTTCATCTCTCTCTCTCACTCTCTCTCTCCTTTCTTCTCCTCCTCCTCCTTTTTC
The DNA here is from genome assembly GCF_001704415.2 of Capra hircus. Lineage (NCBI taxonomy): Eukaryota > Metazoa > Chordata > Mammalia > Artiodactyla > Bovidae > Capra > Capra hircus. The sequence continues at coordinate 1,012 of NW_017216135.1, forward strand.
TAACTGGACTCTAGAAAAATTCTGAATCTATCTTCCAATGTACTAATTCTTTATTCAGCTTTGTCTCACCTACCATTCAATCTGTCTAGTTATTATTTAACCCTAGTTTAAGTTCCAGACTCATTTTTTATTTATAGAAATTTTATTTGGGCTTCAAAAAAATCTGCTTCATTATTTTTAATGCTTCTTTGTCCTCATTTTCATACTTCCCTATACTTTCTTAAACATATTGGCAAATAATTATTTTATAGTCTGTGCCGTACAATATCTACAGTTGTGAATCTGCTTTTCGTATATATGCCCTGAAATATTTTGTGTTTTGAGTTTTCTTGCACTGGGCTTTTAACTTCCCTAGAACTTTATTTTAGGAGTGTTTTGATGTCTGAGTTGAAATGAATTCCTCCAGAGACCACTACTTATTCCAGGGACATCCAAAATTAATTCTCCCCTTAGGTTTTTTTGGGGACTGTATGAGAAGCATGAATGGGACAGCAACAATATACATAAGTCATATTTATGGAATCTCTGTACGCAGTAGAAAAATGGAGACAGACAAGTTTCCTTACCTTTTCTTCTGAAAATCAGGCTTCCTTTCTTACTTGCTCTGGAACTTTAGGATTTAATGTTTATTCAGGGTCTTGTATTACGTTATTCACCTTGGTAGGCTGAGACTCTGTCTCTTCACTCCTGTTCCCAGGGAGACATCAACCCAGCAAAGCCCAGGGTCTGCAGGTTCCATAAACACTCAGGGCTCAATCTGGCTATGCTGTTTCCTTGCATCTAAGACCCTCTTTTTTTCTGTCATTTGGGGAAACCTTGTTTCCACTAATTCTTTAATTAAGGATTAATTTCCTTAATTCTTCTCTTGGTGTCAACTCAATGATAGGTTTAAAAGCTTTTTGTTTGATTTATATTTCATCCAACATGTAATTATTTCCATCAGGATATATAGTCTGCCACTTACCTGGAAATAAAGTGCTGGGTTTGAGAATTACAGCTATTTCTGTATTGAGAAAGAGGATTAAACTTGGGCTTAGAAGCAGTCAGGTCTGGGCTTGAAACCAGCTTCAGTATTTCTAGTTACCCGTTTCCTCGGCTTTACTAACACCTTCCATTTGTATGTTGAATTTCCGTTTCCTAATTATTTTCACCAGTATCATGTCTTTTGAGAGCTGGGTGATGTTCCCCATTTGGTGAACAGATGAGACCGCTGAGGGCGACCCCATGCTGTCCTAGAGCCAGATCTTCTAACACCCAGAAGCATTCTATTTTTGTTCTGTTTTGTGGCAGTCCTCGATGAAGTGATTTAAAAGAAGCCAAGGTGAATTTCACCTTGTGGTGTGGGGCAAGTCACTACATGGACTCTGCCTTAAGAAAGTTTGTGAGTCCAAAGCTGGCTTCTGCATAAAGTCCTTTGCTGCCAAGACCACAGGAGATGAATTGCCACATATTTGCTTTCCAAAATTTAAAACGGCCATCCTAACTTTAAAAAAAATCCACAATTCTCATATGAACATCAGACAAATCTTTTTTGAAGTAACAGAGAGAGATTCTTTGCATACATCAAATAAATGAAGCTCTTGTCCTGTTTATGATCAGTTTGCTTAGAGGCGTGAGCGATGAACTGAGCTGGCCTTTGTTGATGGGAGTTTGTTGTCAGAGAGACAGGGATGTTGGAGAATCCTGGGAAGCCACCACATCAGCTACCCAGTCACCTGGGCCTTTGGTCCTAAAACTGGCAGGTGCTGTGGTTTTCTTCAGTTACCAAACACTGGTCTAGCCTAACTTAGGACAGAAAGGTAAAGTCCATTCTCCTTCCCCTTTTCCAGTGACACAGTACTGGGAAGGTTTGATTGGACTGTGTGGCCAGCACTCATCACCAGCTACCCTGGAGGTCAGCATTTGAGCCGAACACCTCGGAGGTAGTAGATCCTCTTAATGCCAGCTCATTTATAGCCTGTGGCTACAACCCAGTCTTCCTCCCATGTTTTTCCCTCTCCTCTCACATGCCTATCACACTTATGGTGCCTCTGACACCAGAGGTGCAGGGGTTTCCACACCAAGCCACTCTCTGCCGGGTGTCCTACAGTTTTCCACTCATTTCCACCATCTCTGCCTGAAGAGTCTCAAATCCCATGGTAAAGGGTTCATCCCGCCAGACTTCCCTTATTTAAGATGCCCTTCGCAGGTCCAGGATTGTCATTTGTACTTCTCATTCAGTTCAGTTCAGTTCAGTTCAGTCGCTCAGTCGTGTCCGACTCTTTGCGACCCCATGAATCGCAGCACACCAGGCCTCCCTGTCCATCACCAACCCCCGGAGTTCACTCAGACTCATGTCCATCGACTCAGTGATGCCATCCAGCCATCTCATTCTCTGTCAGCCCCTTTTCCTCCTGCCCCCAATCCCTCCCAGCATTAGAACCTTTTCCAATGAGTCAACTCTTTGCATGAGGTGGCCAAAGTACTAGAGTTTCAGCTTTAGCATCATTCCTTCCCAGGGCTGATCTCCTTCAGAATGGACTGGTTGGATCTCCTTGCAGTCCAAGGGACTCTCAAGAGTCTTCTCCAACACCACATTTCAAAAGCATCAATTCTTCCGGCTGCTCAGCCTTCTTCACAGTCCAACTCTCACATCCATACATGACCACTGGAAAAACCATAGCCTTGACTAGACGGACCTTAGTCGGCAAAGTAATGTCTCTGCTTTTGAATATGCCATCTAGGTTGGTCAGCTGCAGATCTGAGGTTCTCACGACCCCCTCCTCCAGTTTGATTCATTTGCTAGAGCAGCGCACAGAACTCAGGGAAACTCTTCCTGACATTTACCAGTCTATTAAGGGCTATGATATAGGATGCAGATGAACAGCCAGAAGAGAAAGATAATAAGGTGAGGTCTGGGAGGGTCCTGGGCACAGGAAATTCTGTCCCCATGGAGTCAAGGCCATTCTTCTGGTATATGAATATGTTCACCAGCCTGTTCGCTCTCTGAATCTCATACCTTTGGGATTTTTGTGGAGGCTTCATCATGCAGGTCTGATCTATCATGAACTCTGTTTACAGTCCCTCTCCCCTCTCTGGAGAACAGGAGATGAAAATTCTAAAGCTTCTCATCATGGCTTAATCTTTCTGGACCAGCCCTGCTCCTGGAGACCACCCAGAGTCACCACAGTAGAACAAAAGATGCTCCTCATACTCTTATCAGGCTTCCCTGGTAGCTCAGTGATGAAGAACCCATATGCCAATGCTGGGTTGAGAAGAGCCCCTGGGGAAGGGAATGGCAACCCCCTCCAGTATTCTGGCCTGGAGAATCCCATGGACAGGGAAGCCTGGCGGGCTACAGTTCATGGGGCCGCAGAAGAGTCAGACACAACTTAGCGACTTAAGAGGGACAATATGCTCTTGTCATTCCTTGGGATTTTCAAGGATTTTAGGAGCTCTGTGCCATGAGCTGTATTTCTATTATTTCTCACATTCCCTTCCTAATAAGGCTGGAAGCCTCAATCAAGGCTGCCAGGGGCACATTCGAAGGGTGTTCTCCCTGACAAATCACACTTGCAGGTGGTACAACATTTCACAAAAGGCAGATGCTATTGAGGCCACATCTTGAGAAGACAGCTGAGCAGGATGAGTCAGTGAAACTTCCAGGGTTTCTCCTGAAGACCATACGCTCTGGGAAGAGGCTAATCAGATGAGCGTGTGTGTGCTGTGTCGCTTCAGTCATGTCCGACTCTTTGCGGCCTTATGAACAGTAGCCTACCAGGCTCCTCTGTCCATGGAGAGTTCCCAGGCAAGAATACTGGAGTGGGTTTCCATGCCCTCCTCCAGGGGACCTTCCCAACCCAGGGACTGAACCCTTCTGCATTGGCAGGTGCGTTCTTTACCACTAGCGCCACCTGAGAAGTCCAATCAGATGAGTACCTTGGCCAGTTAATGGCTACCTTTAGTTGTTTCTTTTTTTTTTTTTACATTTTATTTACTTACTTATTTATTTATTTATTTAGTTTTTTAGTTTTTTAATTTTAAAATCTTTAATTCTTACATGCGTTCCCAAACACGAACCCCCTCCCACCTCCCTCCCCATAACGTCTCTGTGGGTCATCCCCATGCACCAGCCCCAAGCATGCTGTATCCTGCATCAGACATAGACTGGCAATTCAATTCTTACATGATAGTATACATGTTAGAATGCCATTCTCCCAAATCATCCCACCCTCTCCCTCTCCCTCTGAGTCCAAAAAGTCCATTATACACATCTGTGTCTTTTTTCCTGACTTGCATACAGGGTCGTCATTGCCATCTTTCTAAATTCCATATATATGTGTTAGTATACTGTATTCATGTTCTGCTAAGGCAATCCATCGGAAGTAAAATAAAATGATTTTCTATTAAAATGTTGTCTTTATATGAATCCTGCCCAAGCTTTTATCGGGTCCTCTAATAGTGTTATGGAAAAAGGTAATCTCTCCCTTTTGAAGGTTTATTCTCATATTCATGTTTCAGGTCATTGTGGTGTATAATCAAGACTGAAAAAACCAAAAGTTGTCCTGGGATTTAGACCTTCGGTAGATTAAGAGAGTGTGATATGCAAAACCACATTCCATCTTGGTGCCTGTTCTTACTTAGCTCTCTCTGGGGTGAGGAGTAACATTTATGATTCCTAATAAGAATTTTTCATCAAGCTGTAGGGGTGGATGGAGGAGAGACAAAGTGACCTCTGTCATTTAGAAATCCTTAATCCTCCTCATACAAAAAAGATCTTCACTACCCAGATAATCATGATGATGTGATCACTAATCTAGAGCCAGACATCTTGGAATGTGAAGTCAAGTGGGCCTTAGAAAGCATCACTACGAACAAAGATAGTGGAGGTGATGGAATTCCAGTTGAGCTGTTTCAAATCCTGAAAGATGATGCTGTGAAAGTGCTGCACTCAATATGCCAGCAAATTTGGAAAACTCAGCAGTGGCCCCAGGACTGGAAAAGGTCAGTTTTCATTCCAATTCCAAAGAAAGGCAATGGCAAAAGAATGCTCAAACTACTGCACAATTGCACTCATCTCACATGCTAGTAAAGTAATGCTCAAAATTCTCCAAGCCAGGCTTCAGCAATATGTGAACCGTGAACTCCCTGATGTTCAAGGTGGTTTTAGAAAAGGCTGAGGAACCAGAGATCAAATTGCCAACATCTTCTGGATCATGGAAAAAGCAAGAAAGTTCCAGGAAAATATACATTTCTGCTTTATTGACTATGCCAAAGCCTTTGACTGTGTTGGATCACAATAAACTGTGGAAAATTCTTCAAGAGATGGGAATACCAGACCACCTGACCTGCCTCTTGAGAAATCTGTATGCAGGTCAGGAAGCAACAGTTAGAACTGGACATGGAATGACAGACTGGTTCCAAATAGGAAAAGGAGTACATCAAGGCTGTATATTGTCACCCTGCTTATTTAACTCATATGCAGAGTGCCTCATGAGGAACGCTGGACTGGAAGAAACACAAGCTGGAAGCAAGATTGCCGGGAGAAATATCAATAACCTCAGATATGCAGATGACACCACCCTTATGGCAGAAAGTGAAGAGGAGCTAAAAAGCCTCTTGATGAAAGTGAAAGAGGAGAGTGAAAAAGTTGGCTTAAAGCTCAACATTCAGAAAACGAAGATCATGGCATCTGGTCCCATCACTTCATGGGAAATAGATGGGGAAACAGTAGAAACAGTGTCAGACTTTATTTTTGGGGATGGTGACTGCACATGGTGACTGCAGCCATGAAATTAAAAGACACTTACTCCTTGGAAGAAAAGTTATGACCAACCTAGATAGTATATTCAAAAGCAGAGACATCACTTTGCCGACTAAGGTCCGTCTAGTCAAGGCTATGGTTTTTCCTGTGGTCATGTATGGATGTGAGAGTTGGACTGAGAAGAAGGCTGAGCACCAAAGAATTGATGCTTTTGAACTGTGGTGTTGGAGAAGACTCTTGAGGGTCCCTTGGACTGCAAGGAGATCCAACCAGTCCATTCTGAAGGAGATCAGCCCTGGGATTTCTTTGAAAGGAATGATGCTAAAGCTGAAGCTCCAGTACTTTGGCCACCTCATGCGAAGAGTTGACTCATTGGAAAACACTCTGATGCTGGGAGAGATTGGGGGCAGGAGGAGAAAGGGACAACCCAGGATGAGATGGCTGGATGGCATTACAGACTCGATGGACATGAGTCTAAGTGAACTCCGGGAGATGGTGATGGACAGGGAGGCCTGGCGTGCTGTGATTCATGGGGTCGCAAAGAGTTGGACACGACTGAGTGACTGAACTGAACTGAATCCTTCTCTGCTGAGCTTCTTCCCTTCCCAGGATTGGTACCTCTGTAGCTTGACAAAAGGACCGCCACCTTCTTCTCCCAAAGTCAGTTTCTTCCCTACCCCTCGTGCTTCCTCTGCGCGTTTTGTGCATTGTGTCTGAGTTGATTCTTTTTTCGTTTTTTTTTCCAGAGCAAAATCCTCTTTGGGGATGCAAGCTGAGGTTATGCAAGGAGTTTACAGTCTGCTTTTCTCTGTTTGCACTTCCTGCCTCTGACGTTTGCTTTCAGACTAATTGCGAGCTTTCCCCTTCTTTCCCCATGGCTCATTCTCGAACAAGGCGGTGCGATCCTTTCCGTCATGAGGTGGAAATCTTCTTCTGGCACAGGTAGCTGCAGACTCACGCTGCCTGAAACAGTGGGTGGAGGACACGACCTTTCGTGGCCATGTATGTCTTTCTTTCTCTAAGGAGCTTGGCCTCTTGCCAGAGTACTTGTTCGAGTGAAGTTATGTTTGTGAGTCACCATGTGTCGCTGACTTCTCCCAGACAGTGTGCTGGGTTCTAAGGCTTGAACAGTGACCTTGATTGTCACATGCCTACAGGGAGTATTAAACAAATAGGCAGCTAGAAGTGCTGTAAGTACAATCGTGCCAAGAAAATATGTGATTTTTTTGCTCTGTTTAGAAATAATTTACAGTTTCTTTTTTTTTCTTATTTTTTTTTGCAAATTAATTTATTTATTTTAATGGGAGGCTAGTTACTTAATTCACAGTTTCTTAAGGACTGCATTAACCTTCAGTAGGTAATTTGACCTGAGCCTCCATTTCTCATCCATGTAACAGCCCGATAGCTATGTCATTGTGTTTTTCTGGGGATGCAGCAAAGCCAAGTTATGGAAGCTTCTAGTGCAGAGTCTGACAGAGGGGGGCTCTCCGTGCCTGATGGGCTTGTCCTCCTTCTGATGGAACACTCCTGGTACCTGCTTGAGTAGACAGTTTCCGCTTTCCTTCTTTTCTCATTCTCTGAAATTGCTACTCCACCCACCCATCCTTCAGACTCCTAGAATTTCATGGCTTCCTTTTGTACAATGTTTTACATTGTTCCTCAGAAACTAGCCCAGATATCTTGGAGGTGGCTACCAGTCTCTGAACAACAGAGGAACCCCTGCTATGAAGGTTCGAGGAGAACTCTGGGGTCATTCTTATAGGAGGAGGGCAGGGAAGTGTGTGTGTATGTGTAGGTGAGTGTATTTAAAAGAGACGCACACACTCTCTGTGAATGTCTGGAGGGTGGGGTGTGATGAGGAAGAATTCAGTGGAGGCCCAGCTCCCCTTCCTCCCACACGTTATCCTGACCCGGTGCGGTTGGAGCCTGACTCTAGCCCTTCTCCCCCGGGCGCATCCCTGTCTTCTCTGTGAAACCTTCTCTGGTTATCGGGTCTTCAGCCATTCATTCAGTACGTGGGTTGCTGGAGCCTCTAGTGAGTGCAGGCTGAGAATCTAGTGGAAGGGGGAGAGACGCTGGACCATCGCATGCATGACCGGAGTGGTGGTAAGTGTTACGAAGGCAGGTGCAGAAGGCACTCAGAGCCCATCACCCCTGCTGGTGGAGCTGGGGAAGACCTCTGAGGCAGTGTCGCGTAAACCAAGCCTTGGAGGGAGGAGGAGAAGTTTGTTGGGCAGAAAAGGGAGGCTCATCACTGTTTCCTTGGAGCCCCCGAGTACACACCATCTGGCCCAGTATTGATATCATCCTTCCTGTCACTAATTTGTTCATTCACTCATCCCGAGCACCGGTTTTTGATGTGGGGCATATAATGGCAACACACAGACGCCATCTTGGTGGTGTGGCCACGGAGCCAACCCGGAACTCACGTCCTTTCAGCTTTCTGTGCGCGTTTGCTTGACTTCCTTTTCCATGTTCTCAGATTCACTGCAAGGATGCAGCATGATTTTGAGGAAGAGCATAAGTGGAAGAAGCAGATGGAGGGGAAAGAGATGAGATTCTAACTTAGGGCTTAAGGAGTGCTGGACTCTTTGTCCAGTGTGCCCTGGACACTCTATCACTGGTGCTTTCAGTGTCTCTGTGGACACCTGTTGGCTTATCCATTTTAGAGATGACAAGCCTGAGCTTCGGAAGTTAAGCACCTCACCCTAGGTCACATAGGTGGAAGGTTGGTGGTGGGGGGTCAGTGTGCCTACCTGGATCCATCCAGCTGCGCACAAGAGCGTTCCCACCTGTGCTCCATCCCCACACCACCCTTGCCTTGCTGTAGGGTCTCAATTCATTTGACATCTCTGGTGTTTCAGCCACTGGGTCTTCTTGGCTACCTGGTCCCCTCCAGTGGGTGAAAATGGTTCTTGCCATTCCTCTGGATCAGATGGTTGAATGGTTTTGGCTTTAACAGCCTCAAACTCTGCCTTCCCCAAGATGCTTAGGACCCATCCAGTCTCCTTGATCTCAGCAGATGGCTTTCAGCTCCTCAGCAGCAGAGCAATTCTTATTAACTCTTATTACTGATGGTACTGGAGTAAGTAATTCTACCAGAGGCCGTTGGGCATTCTGTGATTCCTGGAATCACAGGCAACTTTACTGCATGGATGAATACTTTTAATCCTGCCTCCCCAACACCCTTGGATTATATCAATTGTAATGAAAGAAATTTTATTACAATTTCTTTGTAATTGTATCAAGAGGTATCATTGGTGTGATATTTAGAAAATTTCCCAGATTTTGAGAATTCTCTTCATTCCTACATCATAGCGAAACAATTTCTTTACTGCTGGATTAGAAAGGAGAGATTTAGAAAAAAAAATCATTGTGGTACTGAGTCTGTTCTATAATTTTTATCAAAACTTCCCCTTGAAATTATGATTCTGGTTCTATAGCTACATCAGAGGCTAATGATCTTCTATCAGTCATTTCATTAGGAATAAATAACTGTCTTTCCTGTTCGGTTGAATGGTTTAGGCAATAGATGCCCTGTGGACCCACAGTCTCTCTAAGATTTGTAGCAATCTTCTCTCATCCTTTTTTTGAAAGTGAAATCTCTTAGTAACTTAGAATGTTAATAAATATAGCTTGTCATATAAAGAAAACAGAGCGAGCATCTTAGCTAGAATGAACTATGAATTAAGAAACTATGAATGAGAAACTAGTCCTTTTAAGAAATTTGGGGCCAAAGGGATGTAAAAGTAGGTGTCTACACGGTGAAACTTGGAATCATAGGAGACAAGCTACATGACGGGTCATGTGCCATTAGAATGGCCTCCTGGCTGTCTGGCCCTCTCATCAGAGAGCTTCAGGCACCTCCTGAGTATAGTGGGAACAGTATCTCTGCTGGCTGTTCTCCCTGGGTCTGTAAATTCGTTCATTTTACCAGCTGAGATCATTTTACATCTGCTGAGAGCCACAGGGGCTACAAAATGCTAAGAGGCTAGGAACCCAGCTCCAGAAATCTCTGTAAGTAAGCATGCAGTTATATAATTGAGGAGCTGCAGAGTGCAAGAGTAGAGCTTAGGAAGGCTTTTCTTTGAGGATGAAACTTTCTAGAACCAGGCAGAACCCAACAGCAGCTGCAGAGCTGGCAGCAGTTAGGAGAGCACCGAGCTAAGCCTGTTACAACTCCTGTGAGCTCGTCCTCAAGACTGCTTTGTGAGTCGAGTGCTACTAAGCCCATTGTACAGATGAGGAAACTGAGGCCCCCAGTGATGAGCTCACACGGGAGAAGGTGGCAGAGCTGAGTCCTGAAAGGTCTGCTTTTCTCAGCAGCACACAGTACTCCCTCCTGTTGAACTGAGTATTCAATCCCTGAATCTCCTGTGTCACTTAATTTGTTGGTTGCTCTTGGTGTAAGCAACACCAACTCTAAAGCTTTTCAAGTGCTTCTTTGCTCTAGTGTAGAGAGAAGGGATAAATCGATGTCTATCTCATTTAGCACAGACTTAGGGGGTCATTTAGACAGTGGACCACCAGCACTTGAAGCAAAATTTCAGTGATCTCAAGTTGGCAGCCCACTGACCCAACCCTGTTAGTACACAGATGAGTTTCATGCGGTCTGTACTGTATTCATTTTTGATGAATTGTTCACATTTAAATGGAGACATTTCTCATAAATATCAGGGTTTCCCTCTTCTGCTAGAAGTTCAAAACTTCTGGGAGCACTGAGCCCGTGTAGCAGACACCAGCTTGAGCAGAGGGAAGGGGCTGCATCTTTAAATAGGCGAATGTTCCTGCTTCCCCCCAGTCCTCACCACTCTCAATGTCTCCCAATGGCGAGGCCAGGTATTAGTTGCCATTTATCATCACAAATGAACCATTGAATTTTTTTCCGAAAGTATCTCTTGGATCTGAGTGTCTAGCAATAGAGGAGTAAGAGAAGACAGACCAAGAGGGCTTTCTGTTGCAAAACTGGTGACTCAACATCCAACTACTTAGCTCATGCTCCCTATCTACCTGGCTCCCCCGGGTATGATGTGGTAGCCCCTTGTGGATCAGACTCTTATTTTATAGAGCAAACTGAGGCCCAGAGTGGGAAAGAGACTTGCCTAGGATCACGCATTCAGTTAATGGCAGAGCCAGAATGGGAACCTGTACCCCACGCTCCCGACAGCACCCCACTGTTTGTTAGGAGTCTGCAGGGGCTGACCAGGCATGCGTGTTCTGCATGCTTGGCTTTGGATGGTCTTGTGGAGACGTACTGGCAAACTCCTCAAAACACCCTTCAACATTAAAATTTATTCAGAGCCTTCCCTGGTGGTCCAGTGGTTAAGAATCCGCCTGCCAGCGCAGGGGACATGGGTTCGATCTCTGGTCCAGGAAGATCCCACATGCTACAAAGCAGCTAAGCCTGTGAGCCACAACTACTGAAGCCCCTGCATCTAGAACCTGTTCTCCACAACAAGAGAAGCCACCTCAATTGGAAGCCACAGTGTGGCAACTAGAAAGTAGCCCCCGCTCACTGCAACTAGAGAAAGCCCGTGTGCAGAATGAAGACACAGTTCAGCCAAAAATAAATTAATTAATTTAAAAAAATTTATTCCACTACCCAGTATCGCCTTTCTTCCTCTTGGAGAAGAAAATACTGTACTCTTTGAGCATCACGTGAAAAATTTGTACAAATTACCTCATTAGAACACAATTCCATTTGTGGTGTCAGGCATAATCAGTTTGGGGAAACTCATTATAATTAGAGTAGAAAATACAACCTCAAAAGCTGAGTCTGTCCCCCTGATTCTTACCTCATTTCTTTTTAAAGCCTTCTCTTTGGTGCCAGTTTTCTCATTTCTTGCAGTCGTTGGGGTCCAAACCTCTTTCACTTGGTTTAAAGTCAGCTGGGGAGGAAAAGGCAAAAGGACTTTATTTCACCCAAGTGTGTGTGTGTTGGAGAAGGCAATGGCAACCCACTCCAGTACTCTTGCCTGGAAAACCCCATGGGCAGGGGAGCCTGGTAGGATGCAGGCCGTGTGGTTGCTACGAGTCGGACACGACTGAGCGACTTCACTTTCACTTTTCACTTTCATGCACTGGAGAAGGAAATGGCAACCCACTTTGGTGTTCTTGCCTGGAGAATCCCAGGGACGGAGGAGCCTGGTGGGCTGCCGTCCATGGGGTCACACAGAGTCGGACACGACTGAAGCGACTTAAAAGTGTGTGTGTTAGTAGCCCAGTCCGACTCTTTGCCACCCCCTGGACTGTAGTCCGCCAAGCTCCTCTGTCCGTGGGATTCTCCAGGCAAGGATACTGGAGTGGGTTGCCACCTAAGCTGACTCAGTAAATAGACCTTTCTTGCAAAGGGAATGTTGTAAACCCATGACAGTTCATCTGTGTAGTCAGAGATGAGTCAGTAACTCCCTTTCAGAATCGCCAGGCGGGCAGATAGCCCTGTTCAGGCCACATGCCTAGCATTACCACCTGGACCAGCAACTTGTATTGTGAGATTTTGCTTATCGACTCTCATCAATGACAGCCAAGTGAGCCCCCAAAGTGCCAGAAACAGGTGGGGAAGCCACCCTGCTTCATCTGCTTCCTAGTTTAGAGGCTTCAAGAGTATTTTTACTCCTCACAGCCAGTGCAACAGAGAAATATTTACAATCAGCTCCTTCCTGCCAAGAAAACCTGCTACAGACTTTGAAAACAAGGGGCATATGCTCTTCCCTTGATCCATGTGAGTGCTTGTGTGTGTGTGTGTGTGTGTGTGTGTGTGTACGCACGTGTGTTCTAAATGCTGGAGAGCAAAATAAACACGTTTTGAACCCCCAGGAGAGGTCAACTCTCAGCTTTCTCTCATACCATCTTTGTAATCATATTTCTCTTGCTAATATTGTTAACGAAATATGAAGGCATTTATCATACTTTATCATCTCCATCTTCCAAAATGTCTGGTGCTCTGCCTGCATCTTTGAATGCTCAGTTTTATCTCCTAATCATGCTGGAAGCAGGGACCACGTTTCAGGGGAAGGCAGACCCTTGGAACAAATGTCATCTCCCTGCTGCTCACTAGCATACCAGCTTCTGTGGCCCTTCAGTGTCTCACATGCCCGTTTCTTTGAGAAGAGAAGAGGGTGTTGTTTGGGCTCGGGTTGGAAAGCATTTCTTTAAAAACCTTTCTGCTTTCTTTTTCTCCCAGTTGAACTTGAATCGAAGCTTTGAGAAGTCCCAGGATTTCAGAGCTGAAAGGCTCATGGGAGCATCTTGGTCCCAAACTGCCAGCCTCAAAGGAGGAGGGGGCAGAAAACTGCGGGATCCTATGAGTTCAGTATAGTTTGATAGAGCCTAATTCTCATGCAGTTGGTATTTGGGAAAACAGGAGTTTGGGCAAAGCACCTGAGCTGCCCGATGGCTGGGCCAGAAGGAAGTGCCTCAGAAGCCCTTTGTCAAAGGACCACATGCTGGTTCAATAACTGTAGGAATATCAGTGAGAAAGTGACAAGCATAATGTTTAACATGGAATCAGAGTCTGTTGTGTCAGGTAGACAAGTAAGGACACACCAGGCCTGCTTTAGACATGCTGCCCGGAGGACCAATACGATGTGCCGAAGGAGATCAGCTGCTGTAGGATGCCTACAGGATCTAGGCTGTTGAACTCAGCCTTTAAAATTCCTTTGAACCCCTCTTTCTTTTCCAAAAGGGTGGCTCAGTGATAAAGGATCTGCCTGCAATTCAGGACTCCTGGGTTCGATCCTGGGTTGGGAAGATCCCCTGGAGGAGGGAAAGGCTACCTACTCCAGTATTCTGGCCTAGAAGATTCCATGGACTATATAGTCCATGGGGTCGGCAAAGAGTTGGACACGACTGAGCGACTTTCACTTCACTTCACTTCTTTTCCAAGAAGCAGATGACTCTCCATTTCGGAGGACCTGCAGCATGGGCCCCGCTGTGAGAGAGAGGATGTGCTTTGCTTGCTCTCCTTTGAGCCACAGCCCCCACTGTCGGAGCTGGCCAAATCTGAGTTTCTGGGGTCAGGGAGGTGACCCAGTGGAGGTCAAGGGTCTGGCCTTGGACCACATGCCCTAGGACTTGACCTTGGTGGGATTTTAGCAGCCCCTTCTCTTCTCCATCTTGTGAATCTTCCCAGAGGCTGTTGAGTCTGGACTCATCTATCTTAACGTCTCCAAACCATTGTTTATGGGGACACATACAAATTCCTGCTCAACATCCACCCTATACTCCCTGACCTTGTTTTTAATATTGACAACTTGGCAGCACCCAGGACTGCCTCTCTTCCAATTCAAATCTTGAAAACTTCCATCCATAACCCCTGCAAAGCCTCAGGGCAGATCTTTCATGCTCATCACATTCAATGTACAGTCGTCCCTCAGTATCCTTCAGGGGAATTGGTTCCAGGGCCCCTGCGGACCACTGAAATCCATGGATGCTCAAGATCCTTATATAAATGGAGTGGCAGTAGTTAGGTGGGTAGACGGCTAGGCTGTCAGATTTGAACAAAGTTTGTCACTCCTCCCTTAAGAGTTCAGAAGGAGCCAGTCCCACCAGAGCCGAGGGCCAGCCTCTTCTGCCCACTCTGATCCCTCAGGGCAGACTGTGAATGGAGAGAAGGAACAGAGCAAAACGGATGAGGATGGGGAATTAAGAGTCCATTGCACTTGCCAGGATGGTGCCCAAATGGGGCCGCTTTGGAAGACGCTATAAACCATTTATCAATAATACCTTTCACATAGCAAACAATTTAGAACTGGCCCTGGACAATTCAGTTTTGCCACAGAGTTTTTACTTTAAACAGAATATTCAGTGTATATTGGCACTGCTTTGCTGTTTGAGTACAAATCATTATTCAAAAATATTTAATTGCTTCATTTTTATTCCTGAGATAAACCTGGCTTAATATTGGTTTATTAATAAAAAACAAAACCAGCAATCCTCTGTTACCTTGTTTAATCTGATTGTTGAAAAAGTTCTGCTTTGGGATAAGCTTGTGTTCATAGTTGGGGAACCCTATTTAAGAAGACACATTATTATCAGATAATTCCTTTAAAACGGCAGGTTATTCATCTGTATGTACTATAGCCATGATTATAATGAACTTGCAGCTGAGAGTCCCGCTTCTTCACCTAACATTGTGTCCTAAGTATTGTCTGTAGTGCTACATTTGTCGTTGTTTAGTTGCTCGGTCCATGTCCGACTCTTTGCGACCCCACGGACTGCAGCCCACCAGGCTTCCCTGTCCTTCACCATCTTCCAGGATGTGCTCAAATTCATGTCCATTGAGTCAGTGATGCTATCCAACCATCTCATCCTCTGTCATCCCCTTCTCTTTCTGCCTTCAACCATTCTCACCATCAGTGTCTTTTCCAGTGAGTCGACTCTTCACATCTGGTGGCCAAAGTATTGGAGCTTTAGCTTTCAGCATCGGTCCTTCCAATGAACATTCAGAGTTGATTTCCTTTAGGGCGGACTGGTGTGATCTCCTTCACATAGTCAGAGTATTTTCCATGGCTGCATCATAATTCGTTGAGTGGAAATAATCTAGTTCTTTATCTTTACTTTTTTCCCCATAATTACATAATAATTTTAAGCCAAATATCTTCTAGATATCCCCATGGTTTTTTATTATTTCCTGAAGATGGACTCTCAGACACATCATAACAAGAGGATGAATGTTCTATAGGCCAGGCCTTCTCAGACTTCAGGGTGCGTATAGCTCACTTGTGGATCTTGTGAAAGGGGATTCTAACTTAGTACATCTGGGGCAGGTCTGAGGTTCTGTATTCATGACTAACTCACTGGTGCTGAGGCTGCTGCTCAGGCTTCAGACAGTCTGTTAAAGTCCTTGATGCCCTAGCTTTAGCCCCATTCTACCAGCTCTATCAAATCACTGTGTAGGCTGGTTGCCTAGGAGCCCTGCCCCTCAGGAGTATTTTCTAATCAAGAGGAGAGTTTTGAGTAGGCTGGTGTCCAGAGGAGGTGGGAGCTGTAGCCCCTTCCCTCAAGAGAAGCATCTAAACTCACTCCTGGCTGCCATTACAATCACCTGAGGAGTACACACACACACACACACACACACACACACACACACACACACACACGTGTGTGTGCACCCTTAGGGTTCACTCCAGACAAGTGCAAATAGAAGGTTTTGATAACGAGGTCTGACTATGAGTATTTTTGAAAACTTCCCAGGTTTTAAAGGTGATTTCTGAGTGTAGCTCGGGGTTGAGCACTGTTGTTTTAAGTCCATAGAAGACTCACCTTAAATCTCACTGACTTCAACTGTGTATTAAACCTGACTAGATGAAAAGCTCAGGGCTTACCTACTCCACCTGACTGCACACTTTTGACAATGGATCCAATGCATCTATGAGTTTCATTTGCAGTTCTAAAAACTAATAACCATAATTTCTGAGAGAAGATAAGAAATTTGTCACCACTGGCTTCTCTGTCAAACCCACTTTTCCATAGCATTTGCTGGTACCATCTTCCTGAGCTAAAATTTGCCAAGCTAAAACTCCCTTTCTTTCCCTCACTTTTCGAAGCTAAGCTGTCATCAGTCATTTGTTCTGCAGGCATTTTTATTCATATAGAACTCCAAACACAGTATTAAAACTCTCTGTTAGCACAACCGTGACCCTCAACCAGTCCGTGAGCCCCTTGAGAGCAGAGACAGCCTCTGAATCAAGTTTTAATTTCCCCCACCTTGAACAATGCCTGTCTAGCACACAGTAGCTACCCCTCAAATCATAGTTGAATGAATGAGATTGAGTAGATTTTGATCACATGCAAGCCTGAAGGTCTTTCTCATTGTTGAAACCTTCGTACCAGCATGATTCTAGCAAGAGCACAGATTGCAGAGATGGTGTCTGGTGCCAAGATGGTCTTGACCCTGGAGGTGTTGCAAGAGGCAGCCAGGATGCTCAGGGTGCCCTGTGTCCCTGCTGCTTCCCACCTGCGAGGGGTAACACCTGCTGTTTGTCTTTGGCAGTTGCCTTTTCAGGCCTCGGCTTCACAACGTTCTACTTGGCTGGCAAGCTGCACTGCTTCACCGAGAGTGGGCGGGGGAAGAGCTGGCGGCTCTGTGCTGCCATCCTGCCCCTGTACTGTGCCATGATGATCGCCCTGTCCCGCATGTGTGACTACAAGCATCACTGGCAAGGTGAGTCCCTGCCCGGGCCCGCCCGGTCCACACGCCGTCTGCCACTCTCGTGCAGGGATGGGGGATACTTGCACCTACGGGGGGGAGAAGTAAGTGCCTGCTGTGAGAAACTAGAGTTCGCTGAAGGGACAGAGCAGACACAGTTTTAAAGAAGATGCACCTTTTCAGGTGAGCTCCAGCCTTGCTGGGAACAGAATCAGAGCTCCTCCCATTCCTTCATGCTCAACTAGGCAGCTCGAGTCTTACCAGGAAGGCAGGACCTCAGTCACAGACTCAGATGTAAGTCACATGCTGGATCCCTTGCCTCTGTTCTCAGACTTGGTGCCAAGTGGTGGTTGGCTCCTATCGCATCCGCCCTGTAAAGGTGTGTTTCTCACCAGTGATGCTCTTCCAGAAGAGGTTTCCAGCCCAAGGATGGATGCCAGCAGCCACTGCAGGGCTGGGTGAGGCCTCACCTGTATGTTTTAGCCCTGGGGTGTCTGTGCCAAGTCAGAATAACACAGGACAAGTGAGGGGCTTGTTCTTGGAATAAAGCAAAACTGTGCCATGCCCCTCTGGCAGATCAGCTGCAGCTCTCAGCTTGCCTAAACCACAGCAGCATCTGCCACGGCAAGAAAGGGAGCAGAGACAGAGGCATTGTCCACAGAAGGGGTGGCCTCCAGGAGCGCAGGGCTAAGGGCTGTGTTTCCCAGAATCCGATACTCAGATCACTTTGATCAGGCCACTCCAAGCTAGGAATTGGACTCTTGAGGGTGGGTTCGGAGTGACCGCCCAGAAGTGTGCATTGTTAGCAAAGCAGTCCATTAATTCTGATGAAGTCTGAGGAAGCACCATGGAGAGTTCCACTGTGTCAGTTTTCAGCAAACACAGTGCATGCAATGTGCCTAATCCTAATCTGGCTTCCCTGGATGAATGGCCTTCCATGGTCTGTCTGTGGCCGGCCCTTCCTCTTCCTTTCCTGTCCTCCTGCCATCCCCGGGCTCATTCCCCTCTGCCCCCTTTCTGACCACCCTCTTCTCATCTCTACCCAGGTGTTTGTCCCAGTGGTAGTGAGGCAGTGGTTGAGGCCAGAGGTGAGGGGAGCTCCTGGTTGGAGGTGACTTTGCCCCATCTTCTCCAGGGGCCTTCTGCTCCTTCTCTGGCTTCAGCTTCACTTTCCACCCTCCTGAAACTCATACGCAGGGTGTCATGAGCTTCCAGCAGCAGCTTCAACCTGGGGGTGAAGGGTCTGGGGGAAAAGGAGGCTGATGCATGGCCTAGACAGGTAGAGGCATCAAGGAGGTTTGAGGCCCTGCTGATGGGGGTGGTCAGTAGAGGCCTATTGGGCTGCACCTGAGCCTTCCCTTGTTCTCTGCTTTTATCAGTGACTTGGATGAAGTTCTGGATAATGAGGCCACACAGTGGGGTGGGGGGTAGGGCAGGAAGAGAATTGCTGAGCCAACAGAGCAAGGGCAGACCCATTGCACCCTTGGAACTAGGAATATTTTCCAACAGAATCATGGTGGCGCATATGATTAGAGCATTTCCCCATAAGGACTGTTATGGGCTGGATGGCATTTCATGAACTGCTTCTCATTTATCCCTTGTAAAGTGTAGTTTCTTCTTTTGAACATGGGAACAATAATCCCTCAACATTTCCCAGAGCCATTTCATAGACTAAATGAAATAATGGATCTGAGTGTACTTTGTAAATGAAAGCGTGTTGCACGACTGTGAATCGATACTGAAGTTGCTTAGTGCATCATTTCTAAAGAAGGATGTGTTGTGCCTCCCAAGCCACTGATTTTGAAGTGGACATGCTTTTGGCACGTGGTCCATTTGTAAGCTCTGAATCCCTGGTTTCCACTTTTATTCCTCCACATTGGATCTGAGAAATGATGAAGGATTTCAGAGTTGATATTTCGGCTTCATCCTGGAAGATAGTAAGAACCTTTGTGTAGTGGTCTTGTCTTGCAAACCTAGGAAAGAGAGGTTGGCCTGTCTTAAATGCTCTTTTGTTACTATTGATCTGTGGTTGGTGCATCATGAAAGGATGAAGACTCACAGTTCTTGGCTTTGGGAGATGCTGGACTTGATGCAGCTGGTGCCCCCAAGCCCTGCTGGCAGCGGACTTCATGCCCATCCTATCCAACTGCACAGAAGGAACTTAGAGCAGTAGAGGGAGAATACTAATGCTCGGTGAGCTGATGGGAAAGCAAAGCAAGAGAATTTATGATCAGTGATGTGCAGGGCTGTACTCTGGGGGTGGGGAGGGGCAAGCCAAAATTGTGTCATGGTAGACCCATCCTGCAGCCCAAACTGAGTGTGCCTGAGTGGGTTACAGGTCACGGATGTGGCCCAGCTGCTCGTTCAGCTGTGCCTTCACTTGTTCAGCTTGTACCCCGGAGTTAGCCAGGAGCAGAGTGTGCTCTCCTTGGATCCTCTAATGGGCCCTGAGTTGGGCTCATTTTATCTGAATTCCCCTTTAGGAGGTCATCTGTCCTTGTCTATACCAGTGGTCTCAATGGGAGCAACAGAACCTTCTAGGGGACATTTAGCAATGTCTGGGGACATCTTCACAGATGGGATGGTGGGAGTAGTGGTGACTACTGGCATCTAGTGGGTAGAGGCCAGGGATGCTCTTTAACATCGAACAGTGTGCAAGATAGCACCTCCTCACCGGGAAGACTTCTCAGCTCCAAACATCTATGGCTGAGGTTGAGAGAGCCCAACCTACAGTACCTCTCAGGCTTCCCAGGTGGTGCTAGGGGTAAAGCAACCACCTGCCAATGCAGGAGACGTAAGAGACACAGGTTCGATCCCTGGGTTGGGAAGATCCCCTGGAGGAGGGCATGGTGACCCACTCCAGTATTCTTGCCTGTAGAAATCCATGGACAGAGGAGCCTGGTGGGCTACAGTCCATAGGATTATTGGACAGAATTGGACACAACTGAAGTGACTAAGCACACACACACACACACACACACACACACACACACACACACACACACCCCATCTCAGCTCCATCTTTCTTTCCCTTATTGCATGTTAAGAGCAGCAGCATTCAACGAGTGGAAAATTTTATTTGTTCAACACTCACTTATTAAAGCAGTAATCAAGGAGGCTGCAGAGGTTTGCAGCTTGGATAAAAGGTAGACGGTGAGGCCCTTGGCTGCTGTGTGGGAGGTGTTGGAGGCAGAACGCTTGGCTGAGATTAACGAGGTGTTGTTTGTTGGTGGACTGAGCTGCCCGGCGACCGTGGGGGGCCTTCCGTCATGATAAAAATTCATGGGAGACCCTAGGCAGCAGCACAACCTGAGAACCTCTCATTATAGACTTTAGTTAACAACATTAATATTATGAGATTTTTATGACTCCATTTCAATTTTGATTTAAGCAACTGTGGCTAATGTGGAAGTATATCCAATTACTTGATTACATGTTCATATCCAGTAAATAACCCATAATCTCAAATGCTTCGCTCTGTTCATTATCATGGTTATCAGCATCCTTCCGGTCTTCTCTCCCTTCCCAGCTCCACTCCACACAAGTCTGTTGTTTATGGAGTGAGGACATGGAGGGCACGGGCCATGGTCTGCAGGGGCAGTAAGACATGTAGCAGGGCTTCTTCACAAATAAAACCGCCGGATGGATTAAATCTTTCTGCGGCTGAAGTTCTCCTTGTGTCTGTGACATGCTGGCTTTTGGGTCAGCTGGAAGCTAAAGAGTCTCTGGTGATGTCAATGCTTCACAAAGAGGCTTACCCTTGTGATTAACCGTGTGTTTTTAGCATTAAAACTTGTAGAATTCCCATGCTGGGGGACCATCTATGGGAAAAATGCACAGAAAGAACAGAGCACCTCCCTGAAGCGTCTTCTGCCTCGGTTCATAGTCTCGTGGGTTTATGGTTCCTGTCAGTGGACGGTCAGAGCCGGAAGTAGCAGGAGTATGTTGTTTTTTTCCATGAATGGACATAACGAGCCCCTTCTGCCCTCAGATCCTTGTATTTGGATCCAGTGTTTCCTTATGTGACTCCAGTTTGCAAGTAACCTTCTAACCAACACTGATTCTCTAACCATAGCTCATTTTAAGCAGCCCTGGGTGCCTCAGGTCGTGCTTTGTCATAAGAAAGGGCACCTAGGTCTGAATGTAATCCAGAAACAAGTCTCAAGGGAGGGAGCAGTCGTTTGTTCCCACCCAGCCTGAGGCCAGGACGCGCCCTTGTTGGTCACAGACACCATGCTTGACTGGCCTGAAAATTCCAAGATGGTGCACAGCTTTTGCCAGGTTTCCTGACTTGGCCACAAAGGTCTGTGATGTGCAATGAGTTCGGGTGTAGCTTCTGGTCTCTGCACATGGGGTGTTTGAGGATGAGGGCACTGGAGAAGGGAATGGCAACCCACTGCAGTATCCTTGCCTGGAAAACCCCATGGACAGAGGAGCCTGGGAATACAGTCCATGGGGTTATCTGAGCAACATAGCGAGCGCCTTGCTCCTACCTACCTGAACCACACTAAAAAGCCAGGCAGAGTCTGCTCCCTCCTCACACAGTCCCATTCATCCCCCAGCACACATACAGTTGAGGGACACACTGCTTACCAGTCCTCCCTGGGCTGTCAGAAACAATCTCTAGATTTTCTAAATGAAGTGACTTGAAAAGGAGACTTTGGAACAATATCATGCTTCCCACCAAAACCCACCAGCCTTACATAGAACAGGAGCGCTAAGTTCCTCCCTCCAAGATCCTCCTTCCCAGGTGAACTGATCTCATCTCTTCCTCCTTCCACAATTGGCTGCCCGTGTCGTGTGTCTGCATTCACATTATCATCAGCTGCCAAATGCTCCTTGGGCCTGGGACCTCTGGGCCTTGGCTGCCCATGAATCCACCCATCTCTGCCACCATACCCTGGGGCATCCCTGCGGAGGCTTGAGCAGGCCCAGGCCACTCCCTTTCTGGGGTCAGAACGCACTAAACAGGATGGGCACTTCCTGGATGGGCCAGTGGTTAAGAATCCGCTTTCCAGTGCAGAGGATGCGGGGTTAGATCCCTAGTTAGAGAACTAGATCCCACACGCTGTGGGGCAACTAAGCCCAAGTGCCACAGCTGCTGAGCCCATGTGCCTCAGCTAGAGAGAAGCTCACCCACCACATGAATATCCCACATGCTGCAACTGGGACCCGATGCAGCCAAATAAGTAAACATTAAAAAAAAATTCCACTGGGCAGAGAGCATTGGGCCTTGAGAGGCTTTCTCAGCCAGGCCCCCTGCCTCTGCCCTGCCTCCTGCATTGCTTAGTTCCCAGGGAAGACAGGTGTTGGCTGCTCCCAAGTCTCTTGACAACTTGGCTTCACTTAACAGTGCTTTCTGCTGTTGACTTCTGTTCAAAGTAATTCCAGAAGCCACCTTCCTTTGCCCACTGTAGTCCAGACCACCATCTCCTGCTGCCTGGGTTATTGCAGAAGCCCTGCTACTGTCTCCCTCCTTTCTCCTCTGCCCCTCACACTGCAGCCAGAAGAGCCTTTAAACCCTGTCACGGGCCTGCTCCTCTGCCCCTGGGGACCCCTTGTGTGCATCAGCATCAAAGCCCAGGTCCTACAGCGACTATGAGACCTGGTCC
>NW_017216136.1:0-13409 GCF_001704415.2 Capra hircus
CAAGGAAGGCAAGGCCAAGGCCCCCCAAAGGCAAAGGCCAAGGCCACCAAAGCGACGCCCAAACCCCGTAAGCCTGACAAAAGGCAAAGCCACTAGGCCCCCCTGTGCAGAGGAAGCCACTGAAGGCAGCAAGGCCACAGAGCTCCCCGACTCCCCATTCCCACATGAAGATGTGAGGATAAAGGGCCTCATCCCAGCAAAGCACCCGCTCCCACCACCCCCCAACCCCGGCCCCCGCCCCCCGCAGCACGCCCCCTGAAACAACACTGTCTTCCCAGAAAAGAGAACGGAGAAGCCATGTGTGTGCCAAAGGAGCAAGATGAACGAACGATGCCACGCCCTCCGAATTTGGGCACACCTGACGCCTCGGAACCCTGGGCCTGGCCGATGGGTCCCAGCCGTTCTCGGGTGGGAGGGGGGTCAACACATTGGCCGAGAGCCCTTGCCCAGGCCACCCGCAAATCCCCTGAGATGTGATCCGACCACAGGGACCGAGGGCAAACGTACCGCTTGAGGTGCTGGAGGAGCCCGGACGAAGCCATGGTGGGAGAGGCACACGGGCACGCTGCAGACTGCTGGCTGAGTGGCGGGGACCCAGCAGCTCAGGACTCTGGAGAACGGGAGGCGTCTCCGCCACCATTGACGTCAATAGGGTTTGGGTGGGTAGATGGAGGGGGCCGCCCCTGGCCTCTTTCCAAGCAGAGACCCTGGACGGAGTCCCGTGGAGCGAGTGGGCTTTTCCCGGGCACGGCTGTGCCCTGGACCGCCAAGATCCCCGTTGGGGTGGGCGGGCAGTTCGGGGGCTTTGGTTTGTGGCCCTCCCTCGCAGCGGGGGGTGGGTTCAACCCCGAGTGGATCAATCAGGGGTCCTCAGCAGTGCCAAGGGAACTCACCGCCCAGGAAACGCCCCTAGGTCCCTTTGAATTGGCCACCAACGCCCCCTTTCCCAGCCTGCCTTGCTCTGAGATTTCCCGCCTTTTCACATTCCACAGGTCCCTGGTCCTCGACTGTCCCCCGCTGGCTCCTCCGAGGCATTCCGGGACACCAGACGCTCTCTCCAGTGCCTCCACCTAGATCCCTCGCTGTCCTCGCCTCCGTTTCCCCCATGCCCCCTCCCCAACTCCTCCGTGGGCTCTTGGCATCCTTTCCCTACAGCAGTCCCAGAGTGCCACCCCCGAGGGTTTTGAGTTGCCTGGAGCCCAAGGCTCCGGCCAGAGACCTGAGGGGCCAGCGTCTGGACTGGCAGCTAATGCCATTTGGGGCTTTTCTCACGTGGAGCCTGAGGCCCGCACCTCCGCGGGCAACCCCCCAGCGCGAGTGCCCTGGAGATACCCGCCCAAGGGGACAGTGTATCCCCTACTGTGGGGAAGGAGGTTCCTGTTTTCCCTGCACTGGTTCGACTTTCACGCCGAGGATCGACTCACACCATGGTGGCAAGTGGAATAGCCTTGTGGGAAAGCCTCATGGGAAAGACTCCAGGGAAAGCCACAGATTCCTTGATCCACGAGAAGGGAAGCGTGACACTGCTGCTACCGCTCGGGAGGAAAGCGCACGTGCATGACCCCACTCGAGCCGAGGACTGACGCAAGCTTGGGAGACTCCAGAAGTACGCCAAGATCCATGTCAGCACTGCAGAGGAATCCTCAGGTTCCGGTCCCGACTCCACACAAGGTCTTAGGCCCCGGCATCGACCGGAGAGGAATCCTGAGAGGCCCCCTAGCACCTCGCATGGGGACTGGCCTTTCCTGAGGTCACCAGAGCGGGTCCCTGAGGTCTCCGTCGTAACTCGAGAGCACCTGCCGCAACTCGAGAAAATCCAGGAGGTTCTCCCCTCCAGGCGAGATGAGGCCCATTTCCGCTGAGGCGTCTCGAGGCTAATCACACCTAACCTCTGGAACTTCCAAAGGGTCCTTCACACCCTTGCTGCAAGTCAAGAAGTTCTCCGACATACCCATATCCACTCGAGAGGAAGGACGAGGTTCCCGCCCATATCCAGCGGAGCCCCGTTTCCGCCTCGTAGCTCGAGAAGAGGGATCCTTTCCCTTCGTCGTCGGGAAAGAATTCCCGGCCTTCCCGTCGCATCTCAAGAGGAGGCGCTCTCCACAGGAAAGACGAGAGGAACTCCAGGGCCTTGCCAGCATTGCCAAGAGTCCCCCAGATGTCTAAGTCCATTCCAGAAGAAACTGTTTTCCCTGCACTGCCTCGACGTTCACGCCGAGGATCGACTCACACCACCGTGGCACGTGGGACAGCCCTGTTGGAAAGCCTCGTGGGAAAGCCTCAATGGAAAGCGACAGATCCCTTGATCCACACGTCGGCAAGCGTGACACTGCTGCTGCAGGTCGTGAGGAAATGGCAGGTGCATGCCCCACACGAGATGAGGACTGACTCCCCTGGTGAGACTCCAGAAGTACGGAAAGATTCATGTCAGCACTGGAAAGGCATCCTCAGGGTCTGGCCCCGACTCCACACAAGGTCTTAGGCACCGGCATCGATGGGAGAGGAATCCCTAAAGGCCCCCTGGTAACTCGCATGGGGACTGGCCTTTCCTGAGGCCACCAGAGCGGGTCCCTGAAGACCCGTCGTAACTCGAGAGCACCTGCCGCAACTGGGTAAAATCCAGGAGGTTCTCCCCTCCAGGCGGGATGAGGCCCATTTCCTCTGAGGTGTCTGGAGGCTCATCACACCTAACCTCTGGAAATTAAAAAGGGTCCTTGCTGCAACTCAAGAAGTTCCCCGACATACCCGTCTCCACACGAGAGGAAGCACGAGGGTCCCGCCCACATTCAGAGGAACCCCGTTTCCGAGATGAAGGATCCTCTCCTGCTTAGTCAGGAAAGATTTTTCGGCGTTCCCATGGCATCTCAAGAGCAAGGGTTCTCAATAGGAAAGGCAAGAGGAACTCCAGGGTCGTGCCACCATTCCAAGAGTCCCCCAGATGTCTCAGTCCATTTCAGAGGAACCCGTTTTCCCAGCACTGCCTCGAATTTCACGCCGAGGATCCACTCACACCATGGTGGCATGTGGGACAGCCCTGTGAGAAAGCCTCGAGGGAAAGCCACAGATCCCTTGATCCCCGGGACGGGAAGCGTGACACATCTGCTACACTGTCCCTGAGGTCACGGTCGTATGTCGAGAGTACCTGCCGCAACTCGAGAAAATCCAGGAGGTTCTCTGCTCCAGTCGAGATGAGGCCCATTTTCTCTGCGGCGTCTCGAGAGTAATCACAACTAAACTCTGGAACTTCCAAAGTGTCCTAAACACCCTTGCTAAAACTCAAGAAGTTCCCCGACATACCCGTCTCCACTCCAGAGGAAGCACGAGGGTCCGGCAACCGCCAGAGGAGCTCCGTTTCCTCCTCCAAGCTCGAGATGAGGGATCCTTCCCTGCTTCCTCGGGAAAGAATTCCCGACGTTTCGACGCATCTCAAGAGGAGGCTCACTGCACAGGAAAGGCGAGAGGAACTCATGGGTCGTGCCACCATTCCAAGAGTCCCCCAGATGTCTCAGTCCATTCCAGAGGATCCTGTTTTCCCTGCACTGCTTCGACTTTCACGCTGAGGATCGACTCACACCTGGTGGCACGTGTGACAACCCTGTGGGAAAGCCTCGTGGGAAAGCCTCGAGGGAAAGCCACAGATCCCTTAATCCACGCGACGGGAAGCGTGACACTGCTGCTACAGCACGGGAGGAAAGCGCACGTGCATGCCCCTACTCGAGACGAGAACTGACTCCCCTGGGGAGACTCCAGAAATACCCCAAGATGCATGTCAGCCCTGGAGAGGAATCCTCAGGTTCCGGCCCCGACTCCACACAAGGTCTTAGGCCCTGGCATCGACGGGAGAGGAATAGCGACAGGACCTCTAGCAACTCACATGGGGACTGGCCTTTCCTGAGGTAACCAGAGTGGGTCCATGAGGTCCCCGTCGTAAGTCGAGAGCACCTGCCGCAACTCGGTAAAATCCAGGAGGTTCTCCCCTGCAGGTGAGATGAGGCCCGTTTCCACTGATGTGTCTCGAGGCTAATCACACGTGAACTCTGGAACTTCTAAAGAGTCTTTCACAGTCATGCTGCAACTCAAGAAGTTCCCCGACATACCCGTCTCCACTCAAGAGGAAGCACGAGGGTCCCGGCCACATCCAGAGGAGCTCCGTTTCCGGCTCGTAGCTCGAGATGAGGGATCCTTTCCCTACGTGGTCGGGAAAGAATTCCCGGCATTCCCATCGCATCTCAAGAGGAGGCGCTCTCCAAAGGAAAGGGGAGAGGAACTGCAGGGTCGTGCCACCATTCCCAGAGTCCCCCGGATGTCACATTCCATTCCAGGGAAACCTGTTTTCCCTGCACTGCCTCGACATTCAAGCCGAGGATCGACTCACACCACGGTGGCACGTGGCACAGCCCTGTGGGAAGGCCTCGTGGGAAAGCCTCGTGGGAAAGCCTCGAGGGAAAGACACAGATCCCTTGATCCACGTGAAGGGAAGCGTGACACTGCTGCTTCAGCTCGGGAGGAAATCGCACGTGCATGCCCCCACTCGAGACGAGGACTGCCTCCACTAGGGAGACTCCATTAGTACCCCAAGATCCATGTCAGCACTGGAGAGGAATCCTCAGGTTCCGGCACTGACTCCACACAAGGTGTTAGGCCCGGGCATCGACGGGAGAGGAATCCCGAGAGGCCCCCGAGCAACACGCATGGGGACTGGCCTTTCCTGAGACCACAAGAGCGGGTCCCTGAGGTCCCCGTCGTAATTCGAGAGCACCTGCCGCAACTCGAGAAAATCCAGAAGGTTCTCCCCTCCAGGAGAGATGAGGCCCATTTCCGCTGAGACATCTCGAGGCTAATCACACCTAACCTCTGAAACTTCCAAAGGGTCCTTCACGTCCTTGCTGCAACTCAAGAAGTTCCCTGACATACCTGTCTCCACTCGAGAGGAAGCACGAGAGGCCTGCCCACATCCAGAGGAGCCCCGTTTCCGTCTCCTAGCTCGAGAGGAGGGATCCTTTCCCTGCGTTGTCAGGAAAGAATTCCCGGCGTTCCCATAGCGTCTCAAGAGGAGTCGCTCTCCACAGGAAAGGAGAGAGGAACTCCAGGGTGGTGCCACCATTCCCAGAGTCCCCCACATGTCTCAGTCCATTTCACGGAAACCTGCTTTCCCTGCATTAACTTGGCTCTCAAGCCGAGGATCGACTCACACAACGGTGGCATGTGGGACAGCCCTTTGGGAAAGCCTCGTGGGAAAGCCTCGTGGGAAAGACTCGAGGGAAAGCCCCTGATCCCTTACTCCACAAGAAGGGAAGCGAGATACTGCAGCTACAGCTCGGGAGGTAAGCGCATGTGCATGCGCCCACTCGAGACGAGGACTGACTCCCCTGGGGAGACTCCAGAAGTACCCAAGATCCATGTCAGCAAGGAGAGGAATCCTCAGGTTCCTGCACTGACTCCACACAAGGCCTTAGGCCCCGGCATCGATAGGAGTGAAATCCCAAGAGGCCCCCGAGCCACTCGCATGGGGACTGGCCTTCCTGAGGCCACCAGAGCGAGTCCCTGAGGTCCCCGTCATAAGTCGAGAGAACCTGCCACAACTCGAGAAAATCCAGGAGGTTCTTCCCTCCAGACGAGATGAGCCCCATTTCCACAGAGGCGACTCGAGGCTAATCACACCTAACCTCTGGACCTTCCAAAGGGCCCTTCACACCCTTGCTGCAACTCAAGAAGTTCCCTGACATACCCGTCTCCACTCGAGAGGAAGCACGAGAGTCCCGCCCACATCCAGAGGAGCCCTGTTTCCGCCTCCTAGCTCGACAGGAGGGATCCTTTCCCTGCGTGTTCGGAAAAGAATTCCCGGCGTTCCCGTCACATATCAAGAGGGGGCGCTCTCCACAGGAAAGGCGAGAGGAACTCCAGGGTCGTGTCACCATTCCCAGAGTCCCCCAGATGTCTCAGTCCATTCCAGGGAAGCCTGTTTCCCCGGCACTGCCTCGACTTTCAAACCGAGGATCGACTGACACCACGGTGGCACGTGGGACATCACTGGGGGAAAGCCTCGTTGGAAAGCCTGGTGGGAAAGCGTCGTGGGAAAGCCTCATGGGAAAGCCTCGAGGGAAAGCCACAGATCCTATGATCCACGGGAAGGGAAGCGTGACACTGCTGCTACAGCTCGGGAGGAAAGCGCACGTGCATACCCCCACTGGAGACGAGGACTCACTCCCCTGGGGAGACTCCAGAAGTACCCCAAGATCCATGTCAGCACTGGAGAGGAATCCTCAAGTTCCGGCACCGAATTCACACAAGGTCGTAGGCCCCGGCATCGACGGGAGAGGAATCCCGAGAGGCCCCTGAGCAACGCGCATGTGGACTGGCCTTTACTGAGTCCATCAGAGCGGGTCCCTGAGGTCCTCGTCATAAGTCGAGAGCACCTGCCCCAACTCGAGAAAATCCAGGAGGTTCTCCCCTCCAGGCGAGATGAGGCCCATTTCCGCTGAGGCGTGTTGAGGCTAATCACACCTAACCTCTGGGACTTCCAAAGGGTCCTTCACACAGTTGCTGCAACTCAAGAAGTTCTCCGACATACCCGTCTGCACTCGAGAGGAAGCACGAGAGTCCCACCCACATCCAGAGGAGCCCCATTTCTGCCTCTTAGCTCCAGAGGTGGGATCCTTTCCGTGCGTTGTCTGGAAAGAATTCACCGAGTTCCCGTCGCAATTCAAGAGGAGGCGCTCTCCACAGGAAAGGCGAGAGGAACTCCAGTGTCGTGCCACCATTCGCAGAGTCCCCCAGATGTCTCAGTCCATTCCAGGGAAACCTGTTTCCCTGCACTGCCTCGACTTTCAAGCCGAGGATCGACTCACACCACGGTGGCACGTGGGACAGCCCTGTGGGAAAGCTTCTTGGGAAAGCCTCGTGTGAAAGCCTCGAGGGAAAGCCACAGATCCCTTGATCCACGTGAAGGAAAGCGTGACATTGCTGCTACAGCTCGGGAGGAAAGCCCACATGCATGCCTCCCCTCGAGACGAGGACTGACTCCTCCGGGGAGACCTCAGAAATACCCCAAGATCCATGTCAGCACCGGAGAGGAATCCTCAGGTTCTGGCACCGACTCCACACAAGGTCTTAGGCCCCGGCATAGACGGGAGAGGAATCCCGAGAGGCCCTCGAGCAACTCGCATGGGGCCTGGCCTTTCCTGAGGGCACCAGAGCGGGTCCCTGAGGTCCCCGTCGTAAGTCGAGGGCACCTGCCACAACTCGAGAAAATCCAGGAGGTTCTACCCTCCAGGCGAGATGAGGCCCATTACCGCTGAGGCGTCTCGAGGCTAATCACACCTAACCTATGGAACTTACAAAGGGTCCTTCACGCCCTTGTTGCAACTCAAGAAGCTCCCCCACATACCCGTCTCCACTCGAGAGGAAGCCCGAGAGTCCCGCCCACATCCAGAGGAGCCCCGTTTCCCCCTCCTAGCTCGAGAGGAGGGATCCTTTCACTAAGTGGTCGGTCAAGTATTCCCGGAGTTCCCGTCTCATCTCAAGAGGAGGCGCTCTCCACAGGAAAGGCGAGAGGAACTTCAGATTCGTGCACCCATTCCCAGAGGCCCCCAGATGTCTCAGTCCATTCCATGGAAACCTGTTTCTCCTGCACTGCCTCGACTTTCTAGCCTAGGATCGACACACAACACGGTGGCACGTGGGACAGCCCTTTGGGAAAGTCTCGTGAGAAAGCCTCGTGGAAAAGACTCGTGGGAAAGCCTCGAGGGAAAGCCGCAGATACCTTGATCCACGCGAAGGGAAGCATGACACTGCTGCTACAGCTCGGGAGGAAAGCGCACGTGCATGCCCCCACTCGAGATGAGGACTGACTCCCGTGGGGAGACTGGAGAAGTACCCCAAGATCCTTGTCAGCACTGCAAAGGAATCCTCAGGTTCCGGCACCGACTCCACACAAGGTCTTAGGCCCTGGCATCGACGGGAGAGGAACCCCGAGAGGGCCCTGAGTAACTCGCATGGGGACTGGTCTTTCCTGAGGCCACCAGAGCGGGTCTCTGAGGTCCCTGTCGTAAGTCGAGAGCACCTGCCGCAACTCGAGAAAATCCAGGAGGTTCTCCCCTCCAGGCGAGATGAGGCCCATTTCCGCAGAGGCGACTCGAGGCTTATCACACCTGACCTCTGGAACTTCCAAAGGGTCCTTCACACCCTTGCTGCAACTCAAGAAGTTCCCCGACATACCCGTCTCGACTCGAGAGGAAGCACGAGAGTCCCGCCCACATCCAGAGGAGCCCCGTTTCCGCCTCCTAGCTCGAGAGGAGGTATCATTTCCCTCGTGGTCGGGAAAGAATTTCCCGGCGTTCCCGTCGCATCTCAAGAGGAGGCCCTCTCCACAGGAAAGGCGAGAGGAACTCCAGGGTCGTGCCACCATTCCCAGAGTCCCCCAGATATTTCAGTCCATTCCAGGAAAAACTGTTTTCCCTGCACTGCCTCGAATTTCAAGCCGAGGATCGACTCTCACCAAGGTGGCACGTGGGACAGCCCTGTGGGAAAGCCTCGTGGGAAAGCCTCGTGGGAAAGCCTCGAGGGAAAGCCACAGATGCCTTGATCCACGCGAAGGGAAGCGTGACACTGCTGCTACAGCTCGGGAGGAAAGCGCACGTGCATGCCTCCCCTCGAGACGAGCACTGACCCCCCTGGGGAGACTCCAGAAGTACCCCATGATCCATGTCTGGCCTGGAGAGGTATCCTCAGGTTCCGGCACCGACTCCACAAAGGACTTAGGCCCCGGCATCTATGGGAGTGGAATCCCGAGAGTCCCCTGAGCAACTCGCATGGGGACTGGCCTTTCCTGAGGCCATCAGAGCGGGTCCCTGAGGTCCCCGTCGTAAGTCGAGAGCACCTGCCGCAACTCGAGAAAATCCAGGAGGTTTTCCCCTCCAGGCGAGATGAGGCCCATTTCCGCTGAGGCGTGTCGAGACTAATCACACCTAACCTCTGGAACTTCCAAAGGGTCATTCACACCCTTGCTGCAACTCAAGAAGTTCCCCGACATGCTGGTCTCCACTTGAGAGCAAGCACGAGAGTCCCGCTCGCATCCAGATGAGCCCCGTTTCAGCCTACCTAGCTCGAGAGGAGGGATCCTTTCCCTGCGTGGTCGGGAAAGAATTCCCGGCGTTTCCCTCGCATCTCAAGAGGAGGCGCTCTCCACAGGAAAGGCGAGAGGAACTCCAGGGTCGTGCCACCATTCCCAGAGTCCCCCAGATGTCTCAGTCCATTACAGGGAAACCTGTTTTCCCTGCACTGCCTCGACTTTCAAGCCGAGCATCGACTCACACCACGGTGGCACGTGGGACAGCCCTTTGGGAAAGCCTCTTGGGAAAGCCTCGTGGGAAAACGTCGAGGGAAAGCCACAGATTCCTTGATCCACGCGAAGGGAAGCGTGACACTGCTGCTACAGTTCGGGAAGAAAGCGCACGTGCATGACCTCACTCGAGACGACGACTGGCTCCCCTGGGGAGACTCCAGAAGTACCCCAAGTTCCATGTCTGCACTGGAGAGGAATCCTCAGATACTGGCACCGACTCCACACAAGGTTTGAGGCACTGACATCGACGGGAGACGGAATCCCGAGAGGCCCCGAGCAACTCGAATGGGGACTGGCCTTTCTTGAGGACACCAGGGCGGGTCCCTGAGGTCCCGTCGTAAATCGAGAGCACCTGCCACAACTCGAGAAAATCCAGGAGGTCTCCCCTCCAGGCGAGATGAGGCCCATTTCCGCTGAGGTGTCTCGAGGCAAATCACACCTAAACTCTGGAACTTCCAAAGGGTCCCTCACACCCTTGCTGCAACTCAAGAAGTTCCCCGACATACCCGTCTCCACTCCAGAGGAAGCACGAGAGTACCGCCCACATCCAGAGGAGCCCCGTTTCCGCCTCCTAGCTCGAGAGGAGGGATCCTTTCCCTGCGTGGTCGGGAAAGAATTCCCGGCATATCCGAGGCAACTCAACGGGAGGTGCTCTCCACAGGAAAGGCGAGAGGAACTCCAGGGTCGTGCCACCATTCCCAGAGTCCCCAGATGTCTCACTCCATTCCAGGGAAACCTGTATTCCCTGCACTGCCTCCACTTTCAAGCCGAGGATCGACTCACACCACGGTGGCACGTGGGACATCCCTGTGGGAAAGCCCTGTGGAAAGCCTCGTGGGAAAGCCTCGAGGGAAAGCACATGATCCCTTGATCCACGCGAATGGAAGCGGACACTGCCTGCTACAGCTCGGGAAGGAAAGCGCACGTGCATGCCCCCACATCGAGACGAGGACTGACTGCCCTTGGGGAGACTCCAGAAGTACCCCAAGATCCATTGTCAGCACTGGAGAGGAATCCTCAGGTTCCGGCACCTGACTCCACACAAGGTCTTAGGCCCCGGCATCGACGGGAGAGGAATCCCGAGAGGCCCCACGAGCAACTCGCAAGGGGACTGGCCTTTCCTGAGGCGACCAGAGCGGGTCCCTGAGGTCCCGGTCGTAAGTCGAGAGCACCTGCCGCAACTCGAGAAAATCCAGGAGGTTCTCCCCTCCAGGCGAGATGAGGCCCATTTCCAGCTGAGGCGTCTCGAGGCTAATCACACCTAACCTCTGGAACTTCCAAAGGGTCCTTCACACCCTTGCTGCAACTCAAGAAGTTCCCCGACATACCCGTCTCCACTCAACATGGAAGCACGAGAAGTCCCGCCCACATACCAGAGGAGCCCCATTTCCGCCTCCTAGCTCGAGAGGAGGGATCCTTTCCCTGCGTGGTCGGGATAGAATTCCCGGTGTTCCCAGTCGCATCTCAAGAGGAGGCGCTCTCCACAGGAAAGGACGAGAGGAACTCCAGGGTCGTGCCACCATTCCCAGAGTCCCCCAGGATGTCTCAGTCCAGTCCAGGGAAACCTGTTTTCCCTGCACTGCCTCGACTTTCAAGGCCGAGGATTCGACTCACACCACAGGTGGCACGTGGGACAAGCCCTGTGGGAAAGCCTCGTGGGAAAGCCTCGTGGAAAGCCTGGAGGGAAAGCCACAGATCCCTTGATCCATGCGAAGGGAAGCGTGACACTGCTGCTAACAGCTCGGGAGGAAAGCGCACGTGCATGCCCCCACTCGAGACGAGGACTGACTCCCCTGGGGAGACTCCAGAAGTACCCCAAGATCCATGTCAGCACTGGAGAGGAATCCTCAGGTTCCGCCCGACTCCACACAAGGTCTTAGGGCCCCGGCATCGACGGAGAAGGAATCCCGAGAGGACCCCGAGCAACTCGCATGGGGGACTGGCCTTTCCTGAAGGCCACCAGAGCGGGTCCCTGAGGTCCCCGTCGTAAGTCGCAGAGCACCATGCCGCAACTCGAGAAAATCCAGGAGGTTCTCCCTGCCAGGCGAGATGAGGCCCATTTCCGCTGAGGCTGTCTCGAGGCTAATCACACCTAACACTCTGGAACTTCCAAAGGGTCCTTCACACCCTTGCTGCAACTCAAGAAGTTCCCCGACATACCCGTCTCCACTCGAGAGGAAGCACGAGAGTCCCGCCCACATCCAGAGGAGCCCCGTTTCCGCCTCATAGCTGAGAGGAGGGATCCTTTCCCTGCGTGGTCTGGAAAGAATTCCCGGCGTTCCCGTCGCATCTCAAGAGGAGGGCTCTCCACAGGAAAAGGCGAGAGGAACTCCAGGTTCGTGCCACCATTACCCAGACTCCTCCAGATGTCTCAGTCCATTCCAGGGAAACCTGTTTTCCCTGCACTGCCTCGACTTTCAAGCCGAGGATCGACTCACACCACGGTGGCACGTGGAGCAGCCCTGTGGGAAAGCCTCGTGGGAAAGCCTCGTGGGAAAGCCTCGTGGGAAAGCCTCGAGGGAAAGCCACAGATCACCTTGATCCATGCGAAGGGAAGGGTTACACTGCTGCTACAGCTCGGGAGGAAAAGCGCCACGTGCATGCCCCCACTCGAGACGGAGGACTGACTCCCCTGGGGAGACTCCAGAAGTACCCAAGATCCATGTCAGCACTGGAGAGGAATCCTCAGGTTCCAGCACCGACTCCACACAAGGTCTTAGGCCCCAGCATCGAACGGGAGAGGAATCCCAGAGTGCCCCGAGCAACTCGCCATGGGGACTGGCCTTTCCTGAGGCCACCAGAGCGGGTCCCTGAGGTCCCCGTCTTAAGTCGAGAGCACCTGCAGCAACTCTGAGAACATCCAGGATTTTCTCCCCTCCGGGCAAGATGAGGTCCATTTCCGCTGAGGCGTCTCGAGGCTAATCACACCTAACACTCTGGAACTTCCAAAGGGTCCTTCACACGCTTGCTGACAACTCAAGAAGTTCCCCGACATACCCGTCTCCACTCAAGAGGAAGCACGAGGGTCCCGCCCACATCCAGAGGAGCCTGGATTCCGACCTCTAGCTCTGAGATGTAGGGATTCCTTTTCCTGCTTCGTCTGGAAAGAATTCCCGGCTTTCCCGTCGCATCTCAAGAGAGGCGCTCTCAACAGGAAAGGCGGAGAGGAACTCCAGGGTCTGTGCCACCATTCCAGGGTCCCCAGATGTCTCCAGTCCATTCCAGGGAAACCTTGTTTTCCCTGCACTGCCTCTACTTTCACGCCGAGGATCCACTCACACCACGGCAGTGGACATGTCCCTGTGGGAAAGCCTCTGTGGGAAAGCCTCTTGGAAAGCCTCGAGGGAAAGCCACAGATCCCTTGATCCACCGCGAAGGGAAGCGTGACACTGCTGCTACAGTTCGTGGAGGAAAGCGCCACAGTGCATGCCCCCCACTCGAGACGAGGACTGACTCCCTGGGAGACTCCAGAAGTACCCCAAGATCCCATGTCAGCACTGGAGAGGAATCCTCAGGTTCCGGCACCGACTCCACACAAGGTCTTAGGCCCCGGCATCGACGGGAGAGGAATCCCGAGAGGCCCCGAGCAACTCGCATGGGGACTGGCCTTTCCTGAGGCCACCAGAGCGGGTCCCTGAGGTCCCCGTCGTAAGTCGAGAGCACCTGCCGCAACTCGAGAAAATCCAGGAGGTTCCCTCAGGCGAGATGAGGCCCATTTCCGCTGAGGCGTCTCGAGGCTAATCACACCTAACCTCTGGAACTTCCAAAGGGTCTTCACACCCTTGCTGCAACTCAAGAAGTTCCCCCATACCCGTCTCCACTCGAGACGAAGCACGAGAGTCCCGCCCACATCCAGAGAGCCCCGTTTCCGCCTCTAGCCTTCGTGGTCGGGAAAGAATTCCCGGCGTTTCCCGTCGCATCTCAAGAGGAGGCGCTCTCCACAGGAAAGGCGAGAGGAACTCCAGGGTCGTGCCACCATTCCCAGAGTCCCCCAGATGTC
This sequence comes from Capra hircus, assembly GCF_001704415.2. Lineage (NCBI taxonomy): Eukaryota > Metazoa > Chordata > Mammalia > Artiodactyla > Bovidae > Capra > Capra hircus. The sequence continues at coordinate 13,344 of NW_017216136.1, forward strand.
TCAGTCCATTCCAGGGAAACCTGTTTTCCCTGCACTGCCTCGACTTTCAAGCCGAGGATCGACTCA
>NW_017216137.1:0-13408 GCF_001704415.2 Capra hircus
AATATTTTTAGATATATACACAAAGGACGTAGATAAGGTGTGATCACGCCCCATTCCCAGAGGTCCGCTGGAATGTCTCAGTCCAATTCCAAGGGGAAATGACTTTTTTCCGGTTTTCCCTGCACTGCCTCGACTTTCAAGTCGAGGATCGACGCACACCAGTGGCACGTGGGACAGCCCTGTGGGAAAGCCTCGTGGGAAAAGAAAGCCTCGAGGGAAAGCCACAGATCCCTTGATCCACGCCAAGGGAAGCGCAACACTGCTGTTACAGCTCGGAGGAAAGGCACCTGCATGCCCCCACTCGAGACGAGGACTGACTCCCCTGGGGAGACTCCAGAAGTACCCCAAGATCCATGTCAGCACTGGAGAGGAATACTCAGGTTCCGGCATCGATTCCACACAAGGTCTTAGGCCCCGGCTTCGACGGAGAGGAATCCCGAGAGGCCCCCGAGCTCTCGCATGGGGACTGGCCTTTCCTGAGGCCACCAGAGCGGGTCCCTGAGGTCCCGTCGTAAGTCGAGAGCACCTGCCAGCAACTCGAGAAAATCCAGGAAGGTTCTTCCCCTCCAGCGAGATGAGGCCCATTTCCGCTGAGGCGTCTCGGAGGCTAATCACATCCTAACATCTGGAACTTCCAAAGGGTCTTTCACATCCTTTACTGCAACTCAAGAAGTTCCCTCGACATACCCGGTCTCCAGCTCGAGAGGAAGCACGAGATTCCCGCCCACATCCAGCAGAGACCCCGTTTCCGCCTCCTAGCTCGAGAGTAAGGATCCTTTCCCTGCGTGGTCGGGAAAGAATTCCCGGCGTTCCCTTCGCATCTCAAGAGGAGGCTGCTCTCCACAGGAATGGCGAGAGGAACTCCAGGGTTGTGCCACCATTCCCAGAGTCCCCCAGATGTCTCAGTCCATTCCAGGGAAACTTGTTTTTCCCTGCACTGTCTCGACTTTCTAGCCGAGGTTGGACTCACACCACGGTGGCACGTGGGACAGCACTGTGGGAAAGCCTCGTGGGAAAGCCTCGATGGAAAGCCACAGATCCCTTGATCCACGTGAAGGGAAGCGCTGACACTACTGCTACAGCTCGGTAGGAAAGTGCACGTGCATGCCCCCACTCGAGACGAGGACTGACTCCCCTGGGAGACTCCAGAAGTACCCCAAGATTCCATGTCAGCACTGGAGAGGAATCCTCAGGTTCCGGCACCGACTCCACACAAGATCTTAGGCCCCTGCATCGACGGGAGAGGAATCCCGAGAGGGCCTCGAGCAACTCGCATGGGGACTGGCCTTTCCTGACGCCACCACAGCGGGTCCCTGAGGTTCCCGTCGTAAGTGCGAGAGCACCTGCCGCAACTCGAGAAAATCCAGGAGGTTCTCCCCTCCAGGCGAGATGAGGCCCATTTCCGCTGAGGCGTCTCGAGGCTAATCACACCTAAACTCTGGAACTTCCAAAGGGTCCTTCACACCCTTGCTGCAACTCAAGAAGCTCTCCCGACATACCCAACTCCACTCGAGAGAAGCACGAGAGTCCCGCCCACATCCAGAGGAGCCCCGTTTCCGCCTCCTAGCTCGAGAGGAGGATCCTTTCCCTGCGTGGTCGGGAAAGAATTCCCGGCGTTCCCGTCGCATCTCAAGTGGAGGCGCTCTCCACAGGATAGGCGAGAGGAACTCCAGGGTCGTGCCACATTCCCAGAGTCCGCCAGATTTCTCAGTCCATTCCAGGGAAACCTGTTTTCCCTGCATTGCCTTGACTTTCAAGCCGAGGATCGACTCACACCACGGTGGCACGTGGGACAGCCCTGTGGGAAACCCTCGTGGGAAAGCCTCATGGGAAAGCCTGGAGGGAAAGCCCCTGATCCGTTGATCCACGCGAAGGAAAGCGTGACACTGCTGCTACAGCTCGGGAGGAAAGCGCACGTGCATGCCCCCACTCGAGACGAGGACTGACTCCCTGGGGAGACTCCAGAAGAACCCCAAGATCCATGTCAGCACTGGAGAGGAATCCTCAGGTTCCGGCACTGACTCCACACAAGGTTTTAGGCCCCAGCATCGATCGGAGAGGAAACCCGAGAGGCCCCGAGAGGCCCCCGAGCAACTCGCAAGGGGACTGGCCTTTCCTGAGGCCACCAGAGCGGGTCCCTGAGGTCCCCGTCGTAAGTCGAGAGCACCTGCCGCAACTCGAGAAAATCCAGGACGTTCTCCCCTCCAGGCGAGATGAGGCCCATTTCCGCTGAGGCGTCTGGAGGCTAATCACATCTAACATCTGGAACTTCCAAAGGGTCCTTCACACCCTTACTGCAACTCAAGAAGTTCCTCGAAAAACCGGTCTCCACTCGAGAGGAAGCACGAGAGTCCCGCCCACATCCAGCGAAGACCCGTTTCCGCCTCCTAGCTCGAGAGGAGGGATCCTTTCCCTGCGTGGTCGGAAAAAAATTCCCGGCGTTCCGGTCGCATACTCAAGAGGAGGCGCTCTCCACAGGAAAGTCGAGACGAACTCCAGTGTCGTGTCAATATTCCCAGATTCCCCCAGAAGTCTCAGTCCATTCCAGGGAAACCTGTTTTCCCTGCACTGTCTCGACTTTCTAGCCGAGAATGGACTCACACCACGGTGGCACGTGGGACATCCCTGTGGGAAAACCTCGTGGGAAAGCCTCGTGGGAAAGCCTCGAGGGAAAGCCACAGATCCCTTGATCCACGCGAAGGGAATGCGTGACACTGCTGCTACAGCTCGGGAGGAAAGCTCACGTGCATGCCCCCCTCGAGACGAGGACTGACTCCCCTGGGGAGACTCCAGAAGTACCCCAAGAAGCCATGTCAGCACTGAAGAGGAATCCTCAGATTCCGGCACCGAAGCCACACAAGGTCTTAGGCCCCGGCATCGACGGGAGAGGAAACCCGAGAGGCACCCGAGCAACTCGCATGGGGACTGGCCTTTTCTTAGGCCACCAGAGCGGGTCCCTGAGGTCCCCGTCGTAAGTCGAGAGCACCTGTCGCAACTCGAGCAAATCCAGGAGGTTTCCCCTCCAGGCGAGATGAGGCCCATTTCCGCTGAGACGTCTCGAGGCTAATCAAACCTAACCTATGGAACTTCCAAAGGGTCCTTCACACCCTAGCTGCAACTCAAGAAGTTCTCTGACATACCCGTCTCCACTCGAGAGGAAGCAGGAAAGTCCCGCCCACATCCAGAGGAGCCACGTTTCCTCCTCATTGCTCGAGAGGTTTGATCCTTTCCCTGTGTGGTCGGGAAAGAATTCGCGGCATTCCCGTCCCACATCAAGAGGAGGCGCTCTCCAGAGGAAAATCGAGAGGAACTCCAGAGTCGTGCCCACCATTCCCAGAGTCCCCCAGATGTCTCAGTCCATTCCAGGGAAACCTGTATTCCCTGCACTGCCTCGACTTTCTAGCCGAGGATCGACTCACACCACAGTGGCACGTGGGACAGCCCTGTGGGAAAGCCTCGTGGGAAAGCCTCTTGCGAAAGCCTCGAGGGAAAGCCACCAGATCAGTTGATACACGCGAAGGAAGCGTGACACTGCTGCTACAGCTCGGGAGGAAAGCGCACGTGTATGCCCCCACTCGAGTAGAGGACTGACTGCCCTGGGGAGACTCCAGAAGTACCCCAAGATCCATGTCAGCACTGGAGAGGAATCCTCAGGTTCCGGCACCGACTCCACACAAGATCTTAGGCCCTGGCATCGACGGGAGAGGAATCCCGAGAGGCCCCTGAGCTACTCACATGGGGACTGGCCTTTCCTGAGGCCAGCAGAACGGGTCCCTGAGGTCCCCGTCGTAAGTCGAGAGCACCTGCCGCAACTCGAGAAAATCCAGGAGGTTCTCCCCTCCAGGCGAGATGAGGCCCATTTCCACTGAGGCGTCTCGAGGCTAATTACACCTAACCTCTGGAACTTCCAAAGGGTCCTTCACACCCTTGCCGCAACTCAAGAAGTTCCCCGACATGCCCGTCTCCACTCGAGAGGAAGCACGAGAATCCCGCCCACATCCAGAGGAGCCCTGTTTCCTCCTCCTAGCTCGAGGGGAGGGATCCTTTCCCTGCGTGGTCGGGAAAGAATTCCTGGCATTTCCGTCGCATCTCAAGAGGAGGCTCTCTCACAGGAAAGGCGATAGAACTCCAGGGTCGTGCAACCATTCCCAGAGTCCCCCAGATATCTCCGTCCGTTCCAGGGAAACCTGTTTTCCCAGCACTGCGTCGACTTTCAATCTGAAGATCGACTCACACCACGGTGGCACGTGGGACAGCCCTGTGGGAAAGCCTCGTGGGAAAGCCTCGAGGGAAAGCCACAGATCCCTTGATCCACGCGAATGGAAGCGCGACAGTGCTGCTACAACTCGAGAGGAAAGTGCACGTGCATGCCCCACTCGAGAGGAGGACTGACTCCACTGGGGAGACTCCAGAAGTACCCCAAGATCCATGTCAGCACTGGAGAGGAATCCTCAGGTTCCGGCACCGATTCCACACAAGGTCTTATGCCCCGGCATCGACGGGAGAGGAATCCCGAGAGGCCCCGAGCAACTCGCATGGGGACTGGCCTTTCCTGAGGCCACCAGAGCGGGTCCCTGAGGTCCCAGTCGTAAGTCGAGAGCACCTGCTGCAACTCGAGAAAATCCATTAGGTTCTCCCCTCCAGGCGAGATGAGGCCCTTTTCCGATGAGGCTCCTCAAGGCTAATCACAATTAAACGCTGGAATTTCCCACGGGTCCTTCACACCCTTGCTGCAACTCAAGAAGTTCCCCGTCATACCCGACTCCACTCGAGAAGAAGGACGAGAGTCCCGCCCACATACAGAGGAGCCCCGTTTCCGCCTCATAGCTCTAGAGGAGGGATCCTTTCCTTGCGTGGTCTGGAAAGTATTCCCGGCGTTTCCGTCGCATCTCAAGAGGAGGCGCTCTCCACTTGAAACGGGAGAGGAACTCCAGGTTAGTGCCACCGTTCCCACACTCCCCCAGATGTCTCATTCCATTCCACAGAAACCATTTTTCCCTACACTGCCTCGGCTTTCAAGCTGAGGATCGACTCACACCACGGTGGCATGTGGGACAGCCCTGTGGGAAAGCCTCGTGGGAAACTCTCCTGAGAAAGCCTCGAGAGAAAGCCACAGATCCCATGATCCACGCGAAGGGAAGCTTGACACTGCTGCTACAGCTCGGGTGGAAAACCCACGTGCATATCTCCACTCGCGACGAGGAATGACTCCCCTGGGAGACTCCAGAAGTACCCAAGATCCATGTCAGCACTGGAGAGGAATCCTCAGGATCTGACACACACTCCACACAAGGTCCCAGGGCCCGGCATTGACGGGAGAGGAATCCCGAGAGGCCCCCGAGCAACTGCATGGGGACTGGCCTTTCCTGAGGCCACCAGAGCGGGTCCCTGAGGTCCCAGTCATAAGTCGAGAGCACCTACCGCAACTCGAGAAAATCCATTAGGTTCTCCCCTCCAGGCGAGATGAGGCCCTTTTCCGATGAGGCTCCTCGAGGCTAATCACACCTAAACGCTGGAATTTCCCAAGGGTACTTCACACCCTTGCTGCAACTCAAGAAGTTCCCCGTCATACCCGACTCCACTCGAGAAGAAGGACGAGAGTCCCACCCACATACAGAGGAGCCCCGTTTCGCCTCATAGCTCGAGAGGAGGGATCCTTTCCCTGCGGTGGTCGGGAAAGTATTCCCGGAGTTTCCGTCGCATCTCAAGAGGAGGCGCTCTCCACTTGAAACGGGAGAGGAACTCCAGGTTCGTGCCACTGTTCCCACACTCCCCGAGATGTCTCATTCATTCCACGGAAACCTTTTTTCCCTGCACTGCCTCGACTTTCAAGCTGAGGATCGACTCACACCACGGTGGCATGTGGGACAGCCCTGTGGGAAAGCCTCGTGAGAAAGTCTCCTGAGAAAGCCTCGAGGGAAAGCCACAGATCCCATGATCCACGCGAAGGGAAGCGTGACACTGCTGCTACAGCTCGGGAGGAAAGCTCACGTGCATGCCCCACTCGAGACGAGGACTGACTCCCCTGGGGAGACTCCAGAAGTACCCAAGATCCATGTCAGCACTGGAGAGGAATACTCAGGATCCGGCACAGACTCCACACAAGGTCCCAGGGCCCGGCATCGACGGGAGAGGAATCCCGAGAGGCCCCCGAGCAACTGCATGGGGACTGGCCTTTCCTGAGGCCACCAGAGCGGGTCCCTGAGGTCCCAGTCGTAAGTCGAGAGCACCTGCCGCAACTCGAGAAAATCCAGGAGGTTCTCCCCTCCAGGCGAGATGAGGCCCATTTCTGCTGAGGCGTCTCGAGGCTAATCACACCTAACCTCTCGAACTTCCAAAGGGTCCTTCACACCCTTGCTGCAACTCAAGAAGTTCCCCGACATACCCGTCTCCACTCGAGAGGAAGCACGAGAGTCCCGCCCAAATCCAGAGGAGCCCCGTTTCCGCCTCATACCTCGAGCGGAGGGATCCTTTCCCTGCGTGGTCGGGAAAGAATTCCCGGCGTTCCCGTCGCATCTCAAGAGGAGGCGCTCTCCACCGGAAAGGCGAGAGGAACTCCAGGGTCTTGCCACCATTCCCAGAGTCCCCCAGATGTCTCAGTCCATTCCAGAGAAACCTGTTTTCCCTGCACTGCGTCGACTTTCAAGCCGAGGATCGACTCACACCACGGTGGCACGTGGGACAGCCCTGTGGAAAGCCTCGTGGAAAAGCCTCTTGGGAAAGCGTCGAGGGAAAGCCACAGATCCGTTGATCCACGCGAAGGGAAGCGTGACACTGCTGCTACAGCTCGGGAGGAAAGCGCACGTGCATGCCCCCACTCGAGTAGAGGACTGACTGCCCTGGGGAGACTCCAGAAGTACCCCAAGATCTATGTCAGCACTGGAGAGGAATCCTCAGGTTACAGCACCGACTCCCCACAAGAACTTAGGCTCCGGCATCAACGGGAGAGGAATCCCTAGAGGCCCCCAAGCTACTCACATGGGGACTGGCCTTTCCTGAGGACCACCAGAACGGGTCCCTGAGGTCCCCATCGTAAGTCGAGAGCACCTGCCACAACTCGAGAAAATCCAGGAGGTTCTCCCATCCAGGCGAGATGAGGCCCATTTCCGCTGAGGCGTCTGGAGTCTAATCACTTCTAATATCTGGAACTTCCAAATGGTCATTCACACCATTGCTGCAACTCAAGAAGTTCCCCGACATACCCGTCTCGACTCGAGAGGAAGCACGAGAGTTCTGCCCACATCCAGAGGAGCACCGTTTCCGCCTCATAGCTCGAGAGGAGGGATCCTTTCCCTGCTTGGTCGGGAAAGAATTCCCGGCGTTCCCGTCGCATGTCAAGAGGAGGCTCTCTCCATAGGAAAGGCGAGAGGAACTCCAGGGTCGGGCCACCATTCCCAGAGTCCCCCAGATGTCTGTCCATTCCAGGGAAACCTGTTTTCCCTGCACTGCCTCGACTTTCAAGCCGAGGATCGACTCACACCACGGTGGCACGTGGGACAGCCCTGTGGGAAAGCCTCGTGGGAAAGCCTAGTGGAAAGCCTTGAGGCAAAGCCACAGATCCCTTGATCCACGCGAAGGGAAGCATGACACTGCTGCTACAGCTCGGGAGGAAATCGCACGTCCCTGCCCCACTCGAGACGAGGACTGACTCCCCAGGGGAGACTCCAGAAGTACCCCAAGATCCGTGTCAGCACTGGAGAGGAATCCTCAGGTGCGGGCACCGACTCCCCACAAGGTCTTAGGTACCAGCATCGACGGGAGAGGAATCCCGAGAGGCTCGCGAGCAACTGGCATGGGGACTGGCCTTTCCTGAGGCCACGAGAGCGGGTCCCTGAGGTCCCCGTCTGAAGTCGAGAGCACCTGCCGCAACTCGAGAAAATCCAGGAGGTTCGTCCCTCCAGGCGAGATGAGGCCCATTTCCGCTGAGGTGTCTCGAGGCTAATCACACCTAACCTCTGGAAATTCCAAAGGGTGCTTCACAATCTTGCTGCAACTCAAGAAGTTCCCCGACTTACCCGTCTCCACTCGAGAGGAAGCACGAGAGTCCCGCCCACATCCAGAAGAGACCCGTTTCTGCCTCCTAGCTCGAGAGGAGGGATCCTTTCTCTGCGTGTTCGGGGAAGAATTCCCGGCGTTCCCGTCGCATCACAAGAGGAGACGCTCTCCACAGGAAAGGCGAGAGGAACTCCAGGGTCGTGCCACCATTCCCAGAGTCCCCCAGATGTCTCAGTCCATTCCAGGGAAACCTGTTTTCCCTGCACTGCCTCGACTTTCAATCCGAGGATCGACTCACACCACGGTGGCATCGTGGTACAGCCCTGTGAGAAAGCCTCGTGGGAAAGCCTCGTGGAAAGCCTCAAGGGAAAGCCACAGATCTCTTGATCCACGCGAAGGGAAGCGTGACACTGCTGCTACAGCTCGGGAGGAAAGCGCACGTGCATGCCCCCGCTCGAGACGAGGACTGACTCCCCTGGGGAGACTCCAGAAGTACCCCAGGATCCATGTCTGCACTGGAGAGGAATCCTCAGGTTCCGGCACCAACTCCACACAAGGTCTTAGGCCCGTGCATCGACGTGAGAGGAATCCCGAGAGGCCCCAGAGCAACTCGCATGGGGACTGGCCTTTCCTGAGGCCACCACAGCGGGTCCCTGAGGTCCCCGTCGTAAGTCGAGAGCACCTGCCGCAACTCGAGAAAAACCAGGAGGTTCTCCCCTCCAGGTGAGCTGAGTCCCATTTCCGCTGAGGTATCTCGAGGCTAATCACACCTTACCTCTGGAACTTCCAAAGGGTCCTTCACACCCTTACTGCAACTCAAGAAGTTCCCCGACATACCCGTCTCCACTCGAGAGGAAGCACGAGAGTCCCGCCTACATCCAGAGGAGCCCCGTTTCCGCCTTCTAGCTCGAGAGGAGGGATCCTTTCCCTGCGTGGTCGGGATAGAATTCCCGGTGTTCCCGTCACATCTCAAGAGGAGTCGCGCTCCACAGGAAAAGGTGAGAGGAACTCCAGGGTCGTGCCACCATTCCCAGAGTCCCCTGGATCTCTCAGTCCATTCCAGGGAAACCTGTTTTCCCTTCACTGCCTCGACTTTCAAGCCGAGGATCGACTCACACCACGGTGGCACGTGGGACAGCCCTGTGGGAAAGCCTCATGGGAAAGCCTCGTGGGAAAGCCTCGTGGGAAAGCCTCGTGGGAAAGCCTCGAGGGAAAGGCACAGATCCCTTGATCCAAGCATAGGGAAGCGTGACCCTGCTGCTTCAGCTCAGGAGGAAAGCGCACGTGCATGCCCCCGCTCGAGACGAGGACTGACTCCCCTGGGGAGACTCCAGAAGTACCCCAGGATCCATGTCTGCACTGGAGAGGAATGCTCAGGTTTCCGGCACCGACTCCATACAAGATCTTAGGCCCTGGCATCGACGAGAGAGGAATCCCGAGAGGCCCCAAAGCAACTCGCATGTGGACTGGCCTTTCCTGAGGCCACCAGAGCGGGTCCCTGAGGTCCCCGTCGTAAGTCGAGAGCGCCTGCCGCAACTCGAGAAAATCCAGGAGGTTTTCCCCTCCAGGCGTGGTGAGGCCCATTTCCGCTCAGGCATCTCCAGGCAAATCACACCTATCATCTGGAAATTCCAAAAGGTCCTTCACACCCTTGCTGCACCTCAAGAATTTCCCCGACATACCCGTCTCCACTCGAGAGGAAGCACTAGAGTCCCGCCATATCCAGAGGTGCCCCGTTTGCGCCTCATAGCTCAAGAGGAGGGATCCTGTCCCTGCGAGGTCGGAAAAGAATTTCCGTCATTCCCGTCGCATCCCAAGACGAGGCGCTCTCCACAGGAAAGGCGAGAGGAACTCCAGGGTCGTGCCACCATTGCCAGAGTTCCACTGATGACTCAGTCCATTAAAGGGAAATCTGTTTTCCCAGCACTGCCTCGACTTTCAAGCCGAGGATCGACACACACCAAGGTGGCACGTGGGACAGCACTGTGGGAAAGCCTCGTGGAAAAGCTTCGTGGGAAAGCCTAGATGGAAAGACACAGATCCCTTGATCCACGCTACGGGAAGCGTGATACTGCTGCTACAGCTCGGGTGGAAAGCGCACGTGCATGCCCCCACTCGAGACGAGGACTGGCTCCCCTGGGGAGACTCCAGAAGTACCCCAAGATCCATGTCATCACTGCAGAGGAATCCTCAGGTTCTGGCACCGACTGCACACAAGGTCTTAGGCCCCGGCATCGAAGGGAGAGGAATCCCGAGAGGCCCCCGAGCAACTCGCATGGGGACTGGCCTTTCCTGAGGCCACCAGAGCGGATCCCTGAGGTCCCCGTCGAAAGTCGAGAGCACCTGCTGAAACTCGAGAAAATCCAGGAGGTTCTCCCCTCCAGGAGAGATGAGGCCCGTTTCCGCTGAGGCCTATCGAGGCTAATCACACCTAACCTCTGGAACTTTCCAAGGGTCCTTCACACCCTTTCTGCAACTCAAAAAGTTCCCCGACACACCCGTCTCCACTGAGAGGAAGCACGAGAGTACCGCCCACATCCAGAGGAGCCCCGTGTCCGACTCCTAGCTCGAGAGGAGGGATCCTTTCCCTGCGTGTTCGGTCAAGTATTCCCGGCGTTCCCGTCGCATCTCGAGAGGAGGCGCTCTCCACAAGAAAGGCGAGAGAAACTCCAGGGTCTTGCCACAGTTCCCAGAGTCCGCCAGATGTCTCAGTCCATTCCAGGGAAACCTGTTTTCCCTGCACTGCCTCGACGTTCAAGCCGAGGATCGACTCACACCACGGTGGCACGTGGGACAGTCCTGTGGGAAAGCCTCGTGGGAAAGCCTCTTCGGAAAGCCTCGAGGGAAAGCCACAGATCCCTTGATCCACGCGAAGGGAAGCGCGACACTGCTGCTACAGCTCGGGAGGAAAGCGCACGTGCATGCCCCCACTCGAGACGAGGACTGACTCCCCTGGGGAGACTCCAGAAGTACCCCAAGATCCATGTCAGCACTGGAGAGGAATCCTCAGTTTCCAGCACCGACTCAACACAAGATCTTAGGTCCCGGCATCGACGGGAGAGGAATCCTGAGAGGCCCCCGAGCAACTCGCATGGGGACTGGGCCTTTCCTGAGGCCACCAGAGCGGGTCCCTGAGGTCCCCGTCGTAAGTGAGAGCACCTGCCCCAACTCGAGAAAATCCAGGAGGTTCTCCTCTCCAGGCGAGATGAGGCCCATGTCCGCTGAGGCGTATCCAAGCTAATCACATCTAACGTCTGGAACTTCCAAAGGGTCCTTCACACCCTTGCTGCAACTCAAGAAGTTCCCCGACATACCCGTCTCCACTCGAGAAGAAGCTCGAGAGTCCCGCCAATATCAAGAGGAACCCCGTTACCGCCCCCTAGCTCGAGAGGAGGGATCCTTTTCCCTGCGTGTTCGGGAAAGAATCCCCGGCGTTTCCGTCGCATCTCAAGAGGAGGCGCTCCCACAGGAAAGGCGAGAGGAACCCCAGGGTCGTGCCACATTCCCAGAGTCCACCAGATGTCTCAGTCCATTCCAGGGAAACCTGTTTTCCCTGCACTGACCTTGACTTTCAGCCGAGGATCGACTCGCACCACGGTGGCACGTGGGACAGCCCTGTGGGAAAGCCTCGTGGGAAAGCCTTGTGGGAAAGCTTCGAGGGAAAGCCACAGATTCCTTAATCCACGTGAATGGAAGCGTGACACTGCTGAAACAGCTCGGGAGGAAAGCGCACGTGCATGCCCCCACTCGAGACGAGGACTGACTTCCCTGGGGAGACTCCAGAAGTACCCCAAGATCCATGTCAGCAATAGTGAGGAATCCTCAGCTTCCAGCACTTTCTACACACAAGGTCTTAGGCCGCAGCATCAACAGGAGAGGAATCCCGAGAGGCCCCCGAGCAACTCGCATGGGGACTGGCCTTTCCTGAGGCCACCAGAGCGCGTCACTGAGGTCCCCGTCGTAAGTCGAGAGCACCTACTGCAACTCGAGAAAATTCAGGAGGTTCTCCCCTCCAGTCGAGATGAGGCCCATTTCCGCTGAGGTGTCTCGAGGCTAATCACACCTAACCTCTGGAACTTCCAAAGGGTCCTTCACACCCTTGCCTGAAACTGAAATAGTTCCCTGACATACCCGGCTCCACTCGAGAGGAAGCATGAGAGTCCCGCCCACATCCAGAGGAGCCCCGTTTCCGTCTCCTAGCTCGAGAGGAGTGATCCTTTCCCTGCGTGGTCGGGAAAGAATTCCCGGCGTTCCCGTCGCATCTCAAGAGGAGGCGCTCTCCACAGGAAAGGCAAGAGGAACTCCAGGGTCGTGCCACCATTCCCAGAGTCCCCCCAGATATCTCAGTTCATTCCAGGGAAACCTTTTTCCCCTCCACTGCCTCGACTTTCAAGCCGAGGATCGACTCACACCACGGTGGCACGTGGGACAGCCCTGTGGGAAAGCCTCGTGGGAAAGCCTCGGAGGGAAAGCCACAGATCCCTTGATCCACGCGAAGGGAAGCGTGACACTGCTGCTACAGCTCGGGAGGAAATCGCATGTGCATGCCCCCACTCGAGATGCAGAATGACTTTCCTGGGGAGACTCCAGAAGTACCCCAAGATCCCTGTCAGCACTGGAGAGGAATCCTCAGTTTCCGGCACCGACTCCACACAAGATCTTAGGCCCCGGCATCGACGGGAGAGGAATCCTGAGAGGCCCCCAAGCAACTCGCATGGGGACTGGCCTTTCCTGAGGCCAACAGACCGGGTCTCTGAAGTCCCCGTCGTAAGTCGAGAGCACCTGCCGAAACTCGGTAAAATACAGGAGGTTCTCCCCTGCAGGCGAGATGAGGCCAGTTTCCACTGAGGGTCTCGAGGCTAATCACACTTGACCTCTGGAACTTCCAAAGAGTCTTTCACAGTCAAGCTGCAACTCAAGAAGTTCCCCGACACACCCGTCTCCACTCAAGAGGAAGCAGGATGGTCCCGGCCACATCCTGAGGAGCTCCGTTTCCGGCTCGTACCTCGAGATGAGGGATCCTTTCCCTGCTTGTTCGGAAAAGAATTCCCGGCATTCCCATCTCATCTCAAGGTGGCGCTCTCCAAAGGAAAGGGGAGAGGAACTGCAGGGTCGTGCCACCATTCCAAGACTCCCCCAGATGTGTCAGTCCGTTCCACAGGAACCTGTTTTCCTGCACTGCCTCGGCTTTCACGCCGAGGATCGACTCACACCACCGTGACACGTGGGAGAGCCCTGTGGGAAAGCCCTCGGGAAAGACTCGAGGGAAAGCCACAGATCCCTTGGTCCACGCAAGGGGAACCGTGAGACTGCTGCTACAGCATGGAGGAAATGGCACGCTCATGCCCCCACTCGAGACGAGGCCTGACTCCCTTGTGGAGACTCCAGAAGTACCCCAAAATCCATGTCAGCA
>NW_017216138.1:0-13408 GCF_001704415.2 Capra hircus
AGATGCAGAAGACCCTACTATCAAACTCTCTTTTCTCTTACATTTTGTTAACCTCTAGGATCTCTTAAGGACTGACTTAGCTATTGGAAGATAAGGGAGAGATTCGCCACATCTTTTATTTCATTTTCAGTTCTGTCCTCTATGACCTCCTTCTCCTCAGTGCACCCAAATCACTTGATTTTCTCTCTCATTCTAAGCATTTAGTACAGAATGGCCTAGATATCAAGGGAATTAATATCAGAATCTCTATATATATCTATATCTATATCTATATCTATATATGTATAGGGCTTCCTGATAGCTCAGCTGGTAAAGAATCTGTCTGCAGTGCAGGAGACCCCAGTTCAATTCCTGGGTCAGGAAGATCCTTGGGGAAGGGATAGGCTACCCACTCCAGTATTCATGGGCTTCGCTGGTGGCTCAGACAGTAAAGAATCCACCTGCAATACAGGAGACCTGGTTTGAATCCCTGGATTGGGAAGATCCGCTGGAGGAGGCATGGCAACCCACTCTAGTATTCTTGCCTGGAGAATCCCCAGGGACAGAGGAGCCTGGCTGACTACAGGCCATGGAGTCGCAAAGAGTTGGACATGACTGAGCGACTAAGCGCATATATGAAAAGAGAGAGATTAGAACTGAGACTTTCTGTTTAACTAATTTAATGCTCATAACAAACCTATGATGTAAGTGCTCTTTTCATTGCCATTTTTCAGATGAGCAAACTCAAGCAAAGAGTAGTTAAGTAACTTACCCCAAGGTTTAGAATTTTCAGAAATTGTGTTTCATCACACATATAAATCCGAGGTGACAAATTTGAAAAAAACAAAATTTTAAAGATAAAATTTTTAAAAATAAAGTAGTTATTTAATTTTTTGTTCCATTTTTGCCATAGTTTGAGACTTATAAAACGGTTGCAGGTATAGATAAACAATTCTAGAAACTATTCACATATATTTACTGATTGTTAACATTTGCTACATTTACTTTATACTTCTGTCTGTCCCTCTCTGCATATATGTGTGTATATTTATATGTGTGTGTATTTAGATAGTTTTTAGAACTGGTTAAAAGTAAGTTATGGACATGATGTCACTTCTGCACTTAAACACTTAACAATTCAGTTCAATTGCTTGGTCATGTCTGACTCTTTGCGACCCCATGGACTGTACCATGCCAGGATTTCCTGTCCATCACCAACTCCCAGAGCTTGCTCAAACTCATGTCCATCGAGTTGGTGATGCCATCCGACTGTCTCATCCTCTGTCATCCGCTTCTTCTCCTGCCTCCAATCTTTCCCAGCATCAGGGTCTTTTCCGACAAGTCAGTTCTTCGCATTGGCTGGCCAGAGTCTAAATATTACTAGATGCCTAGCAGGCATGTCTTCTGGTTGCCCTGTAGTGGAATATAATGACATGGGTTTAAAGAGGGTAGTCTAGAAGTTCTAGTCCTGTGGTCCTGAATACTGTTCTTTATGGCTTAGAGTTGAGTTGGAGGGGGATTGAGAAGTAGGGGGTGAACCAGGTGAGAGGTTGGAAAGACATGCCTGAAGCTTTCTGAATGCTATGGACTTCCTTACTGGTGACTCTCTTATGTCTCCTGCTGCAGTGTTGGCACTTCATGGCCCAACAACACAGTAACAGTGCATTTAAAAGTTTTAATAAATATACTTTGCTGTGACTCATATTGTCTACTTTTATTTATTACTTCAGCTTTGATTACATTTTTAAAGTTCTTTAGGTTTTATGGAAAACCTAAACTCATTAAGAGTTTTATAATCTAATAAATGTGTGAAGAGGAATCATATAAGATATTATTGTATTTGGTTGCAGGTTGTATTATATGATTTCCAAGGTCTCATCCTACTTAGGGTTTATGATTTAATGACTCTAGCATTATTTTTTATGTTAGCACAGAGTGAGCTAGAGAGGAGCCTGGTGGGCTGCAGTCCATGGGGTCACAAAAGAGTCAGACGCGACTGAAGTGGCATGCACACAGTCACGAGTTAGAAAAGTAAAGGAGGTTAAAAGTGACGGGAAGGAAAAAATCAAGAACTCTACTAAAGACATGTATAGTGTGAACAACTCCTAAACTTGTGCTTATTCAGTGGAACTGACATGTTGGTTTAGGTTTATGGTAGTTTGAAAAGCTTGTTAAAATTGATTGGGCAAGTTGTAAAAATTAAAAACATTATTGGATTACAGAGTTTCAAAAGACTGCATAAGGGCCTAATCTAGTCCCATACTTTATTTCAACAGATTCGGTAAACCTTATATAGTTATCCTGAAAACTTGACTAAATTACTAGCATTTTTACCAGCTTTTACTAACTGAAATAATGAACCAATATTATACCTTGTAAAAATATTGCAAATTGTAACAAAAATATGTCTTCTGGGTAAAAATTTACCCCTGTTGACTAAAAGAACTAAAAACATATTTTCCACTATGATAAAGGATGAATTTGTCCTCTAATAAATATTCTCTTCACAGAGATTTGCCTAATGGCCATATTTCAAAGAGTTGGTCTGTAACTATGGAAAATAATTAGAAAGGTGACTTATCCAAGATCAAAACCATCCAGTTGTTAAATATTATAATGAAACAAATACAAGCCATCTACTCCTTAAATTTTATAACTTTTAATTTCCCATCACATTCTCTGGGCACAAAGACAGCTGCTTGTTTAAAGACTGACTTAATTGCTTTTAATATTGCAGACTGAACCACATATCTCTAATGTGCCTCAGCTGTAGGGTCATATTTAGAAATACCTTTGCATTTTACTATTAACATAGTTCAGTATCTATTTAGTTAATATGTTGCAAAAACTGATTTATTCAGAGCATATGGTCTAACAAATGTTGAATACGTTTTCAGATGTTGGGATATGTTTAGGATCTTGGAAACTTGTGGATTCTAACATAGAATCATGTAGAGTTGAAGGACCTTGGGGAATGTAGTTCAGAAATCTTATTTCACAGTAAGAAGTAAGGAACACATTTCTTTCCCTTCTAACAAAGAAAATAACTTCCCATAAAAATATTTATTAATTAAAAAGTCTTGATCAAAAGTAACAATGTAAAACATTTTGTCATGAATGCTTTTAGATGTTGAATATGAACATACATTTATGCAGCAATGACCAGTATTTCAAAATAAATATATGTTTATTTCATTGAGTCACTGAACAAATGTATATAAAGGGAACCTTTCTATTTTTATATAGTAGCCACTTGTGTACAGGAAAGCAGAAAAATGGCTTGAGAGATTAATTAATAGGCTGATATTATATAATTTATCCTCCAGGAAACTTCATAAATGAGAAATTTTATTCAAATAATTACTCCTTTCCATGAAAAATATTAAAATGCATGTTAATGTTCTCCTATTAAAAGACTACCAGAAACATTTGTTGTTGTTCAGTCACTCAGTTGTGTTTGACTCTTTTGTGACCCCATGGACTGCAGCATGCCAGGCTTCCCTGTCCATAACCATCTCCTGGAGCTTGCCAAACTCATGTCCATTCAGTCTGTGATGCCATCCAACCATCTCATCCTCTGTCATCCCCTTCTCCTCCTGGATTCGGTCTTTCCCAGCATCAGGGTCTTTTCCAATGAGTCAGTTCTTCATATCAGGTGGCCAGTATATTGGAGCTTCAGCTTTAGCATCAGTCCTTTCAATGAATATTCAGGATTGATTTCTTTTAGGATTGACTGGTTTGATCTACTTGCAGTCCAAGGGACTCTCAAGAGTCTTCTCCAAACACCACAGTTTAAAGTAATCAATTCTTCGGTGCTCAGCCTTCTTTTGTGGTCCATCTCTCACACATCCATATGGTTGGAAAAAACCATAGCTTTGACTATATGGATCTTTGTTGGTAAAGTAATGTCTCTGCTTTGTAACCAGAAACATACCTTTATTCAAATAAACAAGTTGGGTTTTTGGTACATTGCAATAAGGGAGACTATACAAGAGGACTCAGAGTATGTCTCCATCAGAGAGTGTTAAAAGGAATATGTCATGAAATATGGATGCGTGTGAAATAATTGGGAGCAGGTTTAGGCTGCAGGTCTTTGCTTTGGATGCTGTCAGGTAATTCTGTCATTGGGTTTAGTCTTTATTATTAAAACTGAAGCTGTTATTAGTAAAGTATTAACAACCATAATAGCCTAGAGAGGAGATATATGGTGATTTTTTATAGTTTGGATAATAATCTTTTTATTGTTTCTGCTCAGACATTTTTATAGAGTGGTCTTATTTTGTCTTGATCCATTACAGACACAAGATGACCTTGTCTGATGTTGGTTTCCTGTGAAAATGTTTGTGTTCCATAAGTGGATATCATGCCTAGCTGAGAGTATCAGGCTAACTTCTAGCAACATTAGGGTTTTAACCTGATAGTACAAGGCCAGTGGCAGCAGTCAGTGGCTGGTGTGTGTATGTGTGTGGTGTGTGTAATATATATGTGTACACACACACACTATATATATAAAACTGATATTAAATGCCCAGCAATTTGTTTCTAATTATATTGAGCTAATAATAACATTGATTTTAACATTATAAGTAACAAAACATGGTAGAGCTTCAAAAATTCCACATAATAATGAAAGAAAATAAATTGTACACAAATAATTGAGACGTAAGTATAAAAGGGATTATATGTTTGTATTGTCAGAGTAGAAAAAATACGAAGCTGATTTGTCCTAAAGCTACTATTGAAATTTTAAAAGACACTCTGTGGCTATTAGGAAGTGAAACTGACAAAGCTAGATTATCTGCAATTATCAATACAGACAACTTGACTTATACTGAATTTATGCTTGTTATTTGTAGATAAGCAGCCAGCTAAAGTGGGTGATCTGATACAACAGATGTTAAAATTGCACATTGAAAGAAAAGTTGCTTTTTTATACTCACTTGCAACAATGCGTCGTCCATCTGCTAGAATCATTTCTCCATTTTCTACCAGAGTTTTTAAAATACAGGTGACATTTGTTGGAGCCTTGTCTGCCTCATCTACTACCAGAACATGACCCAATTTTACTGCTTTAACCTTTGAAGACAGAACATTTATTGTAAACAAAACAAACAAACAAACAAAATATGAAAGCAAACGTTTTAAAATTTCCATCACTCATTGCTTTGGATTTGTAATAGCTGGTTTTCTGCAAGCTATAAATAAAAATCACAAAAAATTTCTGTAGCAGAGCTGGAAACAGTATTTATGAATCTCCACCAAAAGCTTCTCATAGTTACTGAACTGCTAACTCTACAGCAACCACTTTATTTTCTTGAAGCATCCTAATTAGCTCTATGTCAGTGATGTTCACATTTCACACCCTCAGGAAGGGGAGAATTAAATCAAGTATTGACATATTAAATAGAGAATTTAAAGGGCTGTGGGGGCAAAGAGGAATGACTGTGATCATCAGTACTGGATATCAGAACATTGCACTTGTGGTAGCCTTAAAAGAGTGCACAGTTTTAAGAGATCAGTATGTATAGTGGAGAAATGGGTAGTCAAGACAGAGAGAATCAACGGTCAAACTCAAGAAATTTGCACCCCTACTGAGGGAAGAGTGAATATGAACAGTCTATCTTGGCTGATGCAGAGGTTAAATGTAAGAAAAGACAGAAAAGGATCTGAAAGTGTAGATCAGGTCTCGACTAATAAAAAGTTGCCTGCCAGACCAAAAAATATGTGCTTTGTCTCATTAAATGGGTGAATTAAAGATTTATGAGTTCAGATATGATAACAAGTTTAAAGCTACAAGTCAGTGCCTTTAATCTTGCAGAAATATGCAGAATAGACTAGAGGGGGAATATCATAACGACTTGGTAAAAAAGTGAGGTGAGGATCTGATTTTAGGGAAGAGGGCATGCATTAAAAATGGAAATAAAAAACATTATATTATCTGAAGAAATATTCAGAGGTATATTCTACAGCCTTGGCAACTAATTAGATGGGAAGAGGTGAAAGGAAAAATAAGAGAGTTCTAGGTCTTAGATCACTGAGTAAATTAGACGATTGGTCACATTATGAAAAGATAGGAAAAAAGCTAGGAAAAACTCTTTAAAACATTTTAAAAGAATGGATAGGAGATACCCAATGAACTTCAATGTAAACCCAGAGATTATTTTTTAAATAGTAAGAAATAGCTCATAACATAAAATCGAACATATCATAAACTTCTCATCACATGGTTTTGGCAAGTAATTTTATAGAAATTGAGAAATAGGTGATTCTCTCTACCACAAATATCTTATTTCATATTCTAAAAATATGAATAAAAATTTTTCTTTTTAACTTTAGGGTAAAAATAACCTGAATTTTAAAAAAGAGAGAGAAAACATGTAGCTTCTACTCCCAACTCCAGCCTTCACATCTCTGTTCAGAGAAGCTCGAGTCCAGTCTGGAAGAACTCAGACAGGAGGTCCTGAAGACTCCCATCACTGGGGTCTGGACCAGAGTTCTCTGGATGGCTTCTCTGTGCCATTGCTGGAAAGCAGCTATATACACAGAAAGACATGCCTGGCAGAACAGGATTTTTTTTTTGGTGGGAGCGGGGGGCGGTGGGGGGGCTCTTATGTGAGAAGCTAAGGACAGCTGATCTTCCCAGCTGTCTAAAACGTTGGGTCAATATTTTACTCATTAAAATCATTTTAAAAAATATTCCAGAAGCATTATCTAATTTCAGAGTCTGCACATCTGAAAATAACAGCAAACTTTTTTCTTTTTTGAAAGTTCTGGAATGGAAAAGATATCCATTAGAGGATTTCTATCATTACCTAAATCTCTATCTAGAGAGAGGAATAGAATAAGAAAACATGTTATTTTCCCAGTAATTTGCATTTAAATATCCACTCTCCAAATGACATATGAATGAGTGTTTTCTAGTTAAGACTGAAACATATTGGAATCAATGGGGTATTTCTTCCTCTCAAAGGCTGAACTATAATTATCATTCAAA
The DNA here is from genome assembly GCF_001704415.2 of Capra hircus. NCBI lineage: Eukaryota > Metazoa > Chordata > Mammalia > Artiodactyla > Bovidae > Capra > Capra hircus. The sequence goes on from NW_017216138.1 coordinate 6,974, forward strand.
GAACACAGTTGAGAATATTCATATAATTGCATTACTAACCAAAGGTGAGTCTTCATATACAATAAGTCCATCTTTAACAGAAGGCTGAAGAGTAAGTGTTTGGACTGTGGTGTCCCTAAAGTTAAACCAACAGATTTTATAGTTAGTAAAGAAATACAGTGACATTTGATCTCGAATAAAACATGAGAACATTCTCTTTTTCTTCCTTTAGTTCACCATCCAGCTTCTCCTAAGACGAATAAAAAAGCAAATGAAATTCCACTCAGCAACAGTATTTTGTAGATGTCAATATAAGTTATAAAGGTTTGGGAATTACTCCAAGTTTACAAATTATCCAGGCTCTTTACTTCTTCCCCAGTAATTTCCCTATGACCATTTTACACTTTAAAATCACCTCCTAAAGGTGAAAAGGAGAAATTAAAAATAAGTGTTTGCATTACCTATACAATATCTCCTGGAGAAGGAAATGGCAACCCACTCCAGTATTCTTGCCTGGAGAATCCCATGGACGGAGGAGCTTGGTGGGCTACAGTCCATGGGTCACAAAGAGTCGGACACGACTGAGCGATTTCACTTTCACTTTCACACAATATCTACATTGTTTAAAAATAATTTGATGGTGAGTTTGGTGATGATTGGCATGCTGAGGTTCCTGATTAAAGTGAGTCTGTGAATTATATTTCATGGCCCAACTTGCCATCAGGCAAGACCATTTTACCTCATTCCAGCAAACATGGGACTGTGAACATTTCTGCTAGGATTAGGGCAATTCATTTTACTTTCTTAAGTCTACCTACTACTAGCTACCTGACTTTCCTTTAGAACAGGATTTTCAAAAGTATTCACAGTGTGCTACCTAAATGTTATCCAACTCCACACATGATAAGATATGAAGTTCATCACCTATGAATCTTCTTGACCAAAATGTTATAGTTAGTAAAGAGATAAAATGACATTTGATCAGAATAAAACACAAGTGTCATATATCCATTTTTTGTACTCCTGGGTCTCCTAAGTTTAGTGTAGGTTACACTTTTGCTATCTTCTGCTAAAAAAATAAAGGCCATTTTTGGGTTTTAAACAAATAACAGACCTTAATTAATATCACAAATTCACTGTTCATATTCTGGCAATACAGAAGGGTAGGTGAGGAAAAGAAAGATGTGTTCACACAGATTTTTATAGCAATATAGTGAATTCTCACCTCAGCTGTCACATATTTAATGGGCAACAACATGACTCCTCCCAGCACCAAAATGGAAAAAGGAACTCTGTATCATTATCAGTAGAAAGGAAATTCAATCATTACTTTAATAATTATGGTGCTTCATAGCAGATTAAGAACAGGAAATTCAAGGTTAATTACAATTTTAAAAAGGCAAATGAAATTGTTCTATAACACGTTAATTCTGACAGCATACAATTTGGCAAATTAGATTTCTCAAAAGACTTATGCTATAAATAAAACATAGGTTTGAAGGAACAAGCACAAACCAGATGATTCCTAAAAGGGACAAGGAATAAGTATAAATACAAATGGGAAACATGGCTTTCAGTGGGAGTAGGCAATGAGAAAGAGCAACGTAATGAGAAAAAGTGGTTTTGTTCCATTCTTATTATCAGTCCTTTGTCTTACATGTCAAAGGAAAAGCAAAGGCTAGCAAAATATGTAAAATGATATTCAATTAAAAAAACAGGTTGGCTTATATGTCAGTCCCTCATTATATAAGAGTAGAAAATAACTCACTAATTTCTGCATAGCACTTAATACAACAACAAAAAATGCTTGAACTTCCCTGATGGCCCAGTGGATTAGAATCTGCCTGCTAATACAGCAGACACAGGTTTAATCCGTGGTCCAGAAGATTCCACGTGCTGCAGAGCAACTAGGCTTGGGTGTCACAGCTTCTGAGCTCATGCTTTACAACCTGTGAGCTACAGCCACTGAGCCCACACACTGCAACGACTGAAGCCAGCACACCTAGAGCCCGTGCTCCGCAACAAGGCAAGCCGCTGCAATGAGAAGCCCACAGACCGCAACAAAGAGTAGCCCAAGCGCAGCAAAGAAGAACCACTGCAACCAAAAGCGTATAAATATATATTTTTAAAAAGCTTGTTTTTCAAGGTATCTTACAATATTATAAACTTCAACTCAGTAAATGATGACTACTGTCACAAGTAGCATATAAGTGACAGTGAGTTGCTCAGTCGCGTCCAACTCTTTGCGACTGTATAGTCCATGGGATTCTCCAGGCCAGAATACTGGAGTGGGCAGCCTTTCCCTTCTCCAGGGGATTTCCCCAACCCAAGGATCGAACCCAGTCTCCGGCACTGCAGGCAGATTCTCTACCAGCTGAGCTACCAGGAAAGCCATGACAGAATAGCATATAAATTGACTCTTAAAGACAATACAATGATCCTTTTTCAGAAAATATTTGACTAAAATCATTGCTTTGGTTTTAGGAGCATCATAGTAATTCTCCACACAAATAATCAATGACCCTAAGAGAATATTTTATTTGCTACAGTTTCAATTCTATTATGATTTGTTCCTCTTAAGAATTGTTTTGAAATATAAGCTCATAAAAGCTGAAGTAGAGTCAAAATTTGCACAATACTGGGGAAAAGAAAACACATCTTAGTAACAGTTTCTTAGCCTACAGTTTAACAAAGAGACATCTCTCCAGGACATAACAGTTACCAGCAATGCTTGAGGAATTAATTAGAATGTTCAGCTAATTGCTGACATTTATGTTAGCACCAATTGTTCTCACTTACTATTTTACAAACTAAAGTTGTCCATCAGTTAAAGCCTGTGTTGATAAAGAGGCTACTAAAAAAAAAAAAAAAAAAAAAACGCTGCTAAACTCTAGTCTTATTTTAACTCTGTAACTTTAAAGTTTTTTTACGCTGGAGTTATTAATGCTTCAATAGTAATTTTAAATGATTCCAGATGCAATAAAAGTAATTAAATTGAATAAAGACCAAGTTTTTATCAAAATAAGGACAGCAAATTGGCCACTGGAGAGCAAGCACAATCCATTCCTGTGACTTTGCTAATAAAGGTACATTAAGCTAATAAATTCTAATTTATTGAGGGGAAAGATCTCAAAATAGCAATGTCTATTTTGAGGATGATATTTTAGTAAGTTGTATTTAAATTGGCTTATGGTTAGCTGTCTTTTAGAAAAATAATAATAGTTAACCACAAGGGTGAAGGAGGAAAAAAGACACATAGGAGTTTCAAATAGCTAATAAAAATCTTATCTAATTTTTTGCAGTTCATTAAAATAGAGATGGCTAAAGTAATAGTCCATTCATTATTATAAACCAAGCATTTGGTTTATTAAAGAAAGATAGAAAGATAGAAAAGAAAGATAGAAAAGAAAGATAGAATATGACTCACAGGAGGCACTTTACAAATATTTGCTCAATATTTTAAGAAGTGGGATGATTATGAAAATAGAATCAAATGGTAATTTAAACAAATTAGATATAAGCATAAAAATTACTGTCTGACAAGTAAATGCTGTTGAAGGATATTTTAAGTGAAGAAGTCATGGTATTATCAAGACTATCATTTCTAGAAGGCTTATTTTTAAAACAAGTAATGAAATAAAGATAAGAAGTACTACTAATAATTATCATTAATAAAAAAAGAGAGTGGTAACTTAGACAAAAGGGGATGCAAACGAATTTGAGAATTAATGTTTACAAACATTCTGGGTTCTCTGCACACTTCCTTCCTGCCTTGCCTACAAAAGATAAATTTATTTTGCTAAGTTGGGAAAGAAACTTCCCTGAGCCCTCAAACAGAAATAATCACTAATATAAGCAGTGTTGCCACACAATCCAAAATAAAAGAAGATACAAGTTAGCTGTGATTATTGCAGGGTTGCTTAAAAACCAGCACTGGTCTATTAATAAATAGGCCTCCTAGTTTTGTCAATTACTTCAACTTTCTTGTTTTTAAATCACTTAAACTCCTTTTAAAAATTACTATTATTTTTTTCATGCACAAGTATATATTTTCTGTTTTAACTTTTTGTGTTTATTGGAATATAGCCAATTAACAATGTTGTGATAGTTTCAGGTGGACAGCAAATCAATTAAACTCCTGAAAGCCAATATTATCCACCTCTACAGAGGGGAATTAAAATAGAACATTTGAGGAAATAGAGTAAAAAGTTAAAAAGACAAAAGTGAGAAAGAAATATTATTAAATGTGCTTTGAATGCTGTAAGGGAAAAGTCCTTTTCATAAGATAAAAAAAATATTATTTCTGCCAAAGTGACTGAAAAGACTCCAGCTCTTAAAAGAGTTGTTTTGGAGGACAAATTATGTATTTAGTCGTCAAACACTCATCACTAATACATCCAGATGCATAAACTCCTAACAAACCATAAAAAGGAGGGAAGACATTGGGGGATAATATTTATGGAAGGGAGTCGACTGTGGTTCAGCACTTTGCTCTCCAGAGGTAGGTTTTTCTGGGAACAACAGGTAGAAAACAGCCACCGCAAAACAGTCATTTGATGGAAGCTATAATTTTTCAAAATATTAATAGTTTTCAAACTCTACATTACCTTCCTTATCACGTCTCCAACAATATATTAACACTTATTTAAAAAGAAATTCCTCCAATATTCAAAGTCATGCTGATAGTCAAACCTTTAACAAAATCTGAACGTGTTTGTAACTTGTCTAGTCTTTTTAAAAATAAATATTTGTAAATATTTACAATGGGATCTTTTGTCTTTATTCTCAAAATGAGCTTACTGGCTTGGGAAATTTTAGGGTACTCAAAATGACCTAATTTCTTTGTAGGAACTTCATTATCTCTTTTCTAGAAACAAAAAAAGAAAAACAGTATGCAGGTTTCTTACTTATCTTTTCCCCTGACATTAAACAATGTATTTTCTGATTAGTTTTTTTAAAAGGAAAAGAGTGAAATGTAGACTAAAATATTGATACAAAACTGAATGAGTAAAAATATTAAAAAATTAAGCAAATACATTTTCATATCAGGACATGAGATGATTGTTTGTTCAATAAATATTTATTGAATATCTACTAATAGGCACTGCTTTAGATAAGAAGGATAAGTCCCTGTGAAAGTACAAATTCTTTCCTTTGCTGAGCTTAAATTCCTAATATATTTCAGTGAACTTATTTTTACCATACTAATGATGTACCACCTTTGGCACAGTATAAACTGGATCCTGCATGAAATTAAATATCAAAAGATAATTTACAATCGTCCCCTTCTCCTCCTGCCTTCTACCTTTCCCCACAACAGCATCTTTTCAAATGAGTCAGTTCTTTGCATCAGGTGGCCAAAGTATTGGAGTTTCAGCTTCAGCATCAGTCCTTCCAGTGAATATTCAGGATTGATTTCCGTTAGGATAGACTGGTTGGATCTCCTTGCAATCCAAGGGACTCTCACAGTTCAAAAGTATCAATTCTTCGACGCTCAGATTTCCCTTATAGTCCAACTCTCACATCCATACATGACTACTGGAAAAACCATAGCCTTAACTAGACGGACCTTTGTTGGCAAAGTAATATCTCTACTTTTTAATGTGCTGTCTAGGTTGGTGATAACTTTACTTCCAAGGAGCAAGCGCCTTTTAATTTCATAGCTGCAGTCACCACCTGCAGTGCTTTTTGAGCCCAAAAAAAAATAAAGTCAGCCACTGTTTCCCCATATATTTGCCATGAAGTGATGGACTGGATGCCATGATCTTTCGTTTTCTGAAATGTTGAGCTTTAAGTCAACTCTTTCACTCTCCTCTTTCACTTTCATCAAGAGGCTCTTAGTTTTCTTCACTTTCTGCCATAAGGGTGGTGTCGTCTGCATATCTGAGTTTATTGATATTTCTCCCAGCAATCTTGATTTCAGCTTGTGCTTCATCCAGCCCAGCATTTCCCATGATGTACTCTCTGCATAAGTTAAATAAGCTGGGATGACAATATGCATCCTTGACATAATCCTTTCCCGATTTGGAACCAGTCTGTTTGTGTCCAGTTCTAATGTTGGCTTCCACCTGCTTACAGATTTCTTCCTCCAGAGGATTCTCCCATTCAGAATTTTCTACAATTTTATTGTGATCCACACAGTCAAAGGCTTTGGCATAGTCAGTAAAACAGAAATAGATGTTTTTCTGAACTCTTTTGCTCTTTTCAATGATCCTGCAGATCTTGGCAATTTGATCTCTGGTTCCTCTGCCTTTTCTAGATCCAGCTTGAACGTCTGGAAATTCATGTTCACGTATTTTTGAAACCTCGCTTAGAGAATTTTAAGGTTTACTTTACTAGTGTGTGAGATGAGTGCAACTGTGTGGTAGTTTGAGCATGCTTTGAGATTGGAAAAAGAACTTGTTCCTTACGCCTTGCCACTGCTGAGTTTTCCAGATTTGCTGGCATATTGCATGC
>NW_017216139.1:0-13407 GCF_001704415.2 Capra hircus
CCTCTGGGTCAGGACCCGCTCTGGTGGCCTCAGGAAAGCCCAGTCCCCATGTGTTGCTTGGGGGCCTCTCGGGATTCCTCTCCCGTCGATGCCGGGGGCCTAAGACCTTGTGTGGAGTCAGTGCCGGAACCTGAGGATTCATTCTCCAGTGCTGAATGGATCTTGGGTACTTCTGGAGTCTCCCTAGGGGAGTCAGTCCTCGTCTCGAGTGGGGGCATGCACGTTCGCTTTCCTCCCGAGCTCTAGCAGCAGTGTCACGCTTCCCTCGAGTGGATCAAGGGATCTGTGGCTTTCCATCGAGGCTTTCCCACGAGGCTTTCCCACAGGGCTGTCCCACGTGCCACCGTGGTGTGAGTCGATCCTCGGCTTGAAAGTGGAGGCAGTGCAGGGAAAACAGGTTTCCCTGGAATGGACTGAGACATCTGGGGGACTCTGGGAATGGTGGCACGACCCTGGAGTTCCTCTCGCCTTTCCTGTGGAGAGCGCCTCCTCTTGAGATGCGACGGGAACGCCGGGAATTCTTTCCCGACCACGCAGGGAAAGGATCCCTCCTCTCGAGCTAGGAGGCGGAAACGGGGCTCCTCTGGATGTGGGCGGGACTCTCGTGCTTCCTCTCGAGTGGAGACGGGTATGTCGGGGAACTTCTTGAGTTGCAGCAAGGGTGTGAAGGACCCTTTGGAAGTTCCAGAGTTAGGTGTGATTAGCCTCGAGACGCCTCAGTGGAAATGGGCCTCATCTCGCCTGGAGGGGGAAACCTCCTGGATTTTCTCGAGTTGCGGCAGGTGCTCTCGACTTACGATGGGGACCTCAGGGACCCGCTCTGGTGGCCTCAGGAAAGGCCAGTCCCCATGCGAGTTGCTCGGGGCCTCTCGGGATTCCTCTCCTTCGATGCCGGGCCTAAGACCTTGTGTGGAGTCGGTGCCGGAACCTGAGGATTCCTCTCCAGTGCTGACATGAATCTTCGGTACTTCTGGAGTCTCCAGGGGAGTCAGTCCTCGTCTCAAGTGGGGATGCACGTGTGCTTTCCTCCCGAGCTGTAGCAGCAGTGTCACGCTTCCCTTCGCGTGGATCAAGGGATCTGTGGCTTTCCCTCGAGGCTTTCCCATCGAGGCTTTCACACGAGCTTTCCCACAAGGGCTGTCCCACGAGCCACGCTTGGTGTGAGTCGAATCCTCGCTTGAACGTCGAGGCAGTGCAGGGAAAACAGGTTTCCCTGGAATGGACTGAGACATCTGGGGGACTCTGGAATGGTGGCACGACCCTGGAGTTCCTCTCGCCTTTCCTGTTGGAAGCGCCTCCATCTTGGAGATGCGACTGGGAACGCTGGGAATTCTTTCCCGACCACAGCAGGGAAAGGATCCCTCCTCTCGAGCTATGGAGGCGGAAACCGGGGCTCCTCTGGATGTGGCGGGACTCTCGTGCTTCCTCTCGAGTGGAGACGGGTATGTCGGGGAACTTCTTGAGTTGCAGCAAGGGTGTGAAGGACCCTTTGGAAGTTCCAGAGGTTAGGTGTGATTAGCCTCGAAGACGCCTCAGCGGAAATGGGCCTCATCTCGCCTGGAGGGGAGAACCTCCTGGATTTTCTCGACTTGGGCGACAGGTGCTCTCGACGTTACGACGGGACCTCAGGGACCCGCTCTGGTGGCCTCAGGAAAGGCCAGTCCCCATTCGAGGTTGCTCGGGGGCCTACTCGGGATTCCTCTCCAGGTCGATGCCGGGGCCTTAAGACCTTGTGTGGAGTCGGTGCCGGAACCTGAGGATTCCTCTCCAGTGCTGACATGGATCTTGGGGTACTTCTGGAGTCTGCCCAGAGGAGTCAGTCCTCGTCTCGAGTGGGGGCATGCACGTGCGCTTTCCTCCGAGCTGTAGCAGCAGTGTCAGGCTTCCCGTCGCGTAGGATCAAGGGATCTGTGGCTTCCCTCGAGGCTTTCCACGAGGCTTTCCCAGGCCCACAGGCTGTCCCACGTGCCACCGTGGTGTGATCGATCTCGGCCTTGAAAGTCGAGGCCAGTGCAGGGAAAACAGGTTCCTGATGGACTGAGACATCTGGGGACTCTGGAATGTTGGCACAGACCCTGGAGTTTCCTCTGCCTTTCCTGTGGAGAGCGCCTCCTCTTGACGATGCGACGGGAACGGCGGGAATTCTTTCCCGACCACGCAGAGAAAGGATCCCTCCTCTCCGAGCTATGAGGCAGAAACGGGGCTCCTCTGGATGTGGGCGGGACCTCGTGCTTCCTCTCGAGTGGAGACGAGGTATGTCGGGAACTTCTTGAGGTTGCAGCAAGGGTGTGAAGGACCCTTTGGAAGTTCCAGAGTTAGGTGTGATTAGCCTGAGACGCCTCCAGCGGAAATGGGCCTCATCTCGCCTGGAGGGGAGAACCTCCTGGATTTTCTCGAGTTGCGGCAGGTGCTCTCGACTTACGATGGGGACCTCAGGGACCCGCTCTGGTGGCCTCAGGAAAGGCCAGTCCCCATGCGAGTTGCTCGGGTGCCTCTCGGATATCCTCTCCCGTCGATGCCGGGCTTAAGATCCTTGTGTGGAGTCGGTGCCAGGAACCTGAGGATTCCTCTCCAGTGCTGACATGGATCTTAGGGTATTCTGGAGTCTCCCAGGGGAGTCAGCCCTCGTCTCGAGTGGGGGCATGCACGTGCGCTTTCCTCCCGAGCTGTAGCAGCAGTGTCACGCTTCCCTTCGCGTGGATCAAGCGGATCTGTGGCTTTCCTTCGAGGCTTTCCCACGAGGCTTTCCCACGAGGCTTTCCCACAGGGCTATCCCACGTGCCACCGTGGAGTGTGTCGATCCTCGGCGTGAAAGTCGAGGCAGTGCAGTTAATACAGGTTTCCCTGGAATGGACTGAGACATCTGGGGGACTCTTGGATGTTGGCCGACCGTGGAGTTCCTCTCGCCTTTCCTGTAGAGAGCGTCTCATCTTGAGATCGCTGGGAACGCGGGAAATTCTTTACAGACCAAGCAGGGAAACGATCCGTCATCTCGAGCTAAGAGGTGGAAACGGGGCTCCTTTGGATGTGGGCGGGACCCTCGTGCTTCCTCTCGGTGGAGACGGGTATGTCGGGGAAATTTTTGAGTTGCAACAAGGATGTGAAGGACCCTTTGGAAGTTCAGAGTTTAGGTGTGATTAGCCTCAAGACGCCTCAGTGGGAATGGGCCTCATCTCTCCTGGAGGGAGGACCTCCTTGATTTTCTCGAGACGCGGCAGTTGTTCTCGACCTACGACCGGGACCTCAGGGACCCGCTCTGGTGGCCTTCAGGAAAGGCCAGACACCCGTGCGAGTTGCTAGGGGGCCTCTCAGGGTTTACTCTCCGTCGATGCCGGGGCCTAAAACCTTGTGTGGAGTCCGGGCCTGAACCTGAGGATTCTTCTCCAGTGCTGACATGGATCCTGGGGTACTTCTGGAGTCTCCCACAGGGAATCAGTCCTCTTCTTTAGTGGGGCTATTCACGTGCGCTTTCCTCCCGAGCTGTAACAGCAGTGTCATGCTTCCCGTCCCGTGGATCAAGGGATCTGTGGCTTTTTCTCGAGGCTTTCCCACGAGGCTTTCCAAGATGCTTTCCCACAGGGCTGTTCCTCGTGCCATTGTGGTGGGAGAGATCCTCTGCGTCAAACTCGAGGCAGTGTAGGGAAAACAAATTCGTGGAAAGCCTCGAGGGAAAGCCACAGATAACGTGATTCACGTGACAGGAAGCATGACACTGCTGCTACAGCTCGGGAGGAAAGCGATTGTGCATGCCCCATCTCGAGCCGAGGACTGACTCCCCTGTGGAGACTCCAGTAGAACCCGAAGTTCCTTGTCAGCACTGGAGAGGAATCCTCAGGTTCAGGCCCGGACTCCACACAAGGTCTTAGACCCCGGCATCGACGGGAGAGGAATCCCGAGAGGCCCCCTAGCAACTCCCATGGGGACTGGACTTTCCTGAGGCCACGAGAGCGGGTCCCTGAGGTCCCCGTCGTAAGTTGAGAGCACCTGCCACAACTCGAGAAAATTCAGGAGGTTCTGCCCTCCAGGCGAGATGAGGCCCATTTCCGCTGAGGCGTCTCGAGGCTAATCACACTTAAGCTCTGGAACTTCCAAAGTGGTCCTTCACACCCTAGCTGAAACACAAGAAGTTCCCCGACATACCCGTCTCCACTCGAGAGGAAGCACGAGGGTCATCAAACATCCAGAGGTGCTCCGTTTCCGCATGGAGCTCGAGATGACGGATACTTTCCCTACTTGGTCGGGAAAGAATTCCCGGTGTTCCGACGAATCTCAAGAGGAGGCGCTCTCTACAGAAAGGTGACAGGAACTCCAGGGTCGTGCCACCATTCCTAGAGTCCCCCAGATGTCTCAGTCCATTCTAGAGGAAACTGTTTTCCCTGTACTGCCTCGACTTTCAAGCCGAGGATCGACTCACACCACGGTTTCACGAGGGACAGCCCTGTGGGAAAGTCCTCGAGGGAAAGCCACCGATCCCTTGATCCACGCGCCGGGAAGTGAGACACTGCTGCTACAGCTCGGGAGGAAAGCGCTCGGTGCATGCCCCCACTCGAGCCTAGGACTGACTGCCCTGTGGAGACTCCAGAATTACTCCAAGATCCATGTCAGCACTGGAGAGGAATCCTCAGGTTCTGGCCCCGACTCTACACAAGGACTTAAGCCCCAGCATCGATGGGAGAGGAATCCCGAGAGTCACCCTAGCAACTCGCATGGGGACTGGCCTTTTCTGAGGCCACCAGAGTCGGGTCCCGTAGGTGCCCGTCGTAAGTCGAGAGCACCTGCTGCAACTCGAGAAAATCCAGGAGGTTCTCCCCTCCAGGTGAGAGGAGGCCCATTTCCGTGGAGGAGTCTCACGGCTAATCACACCTTATCTCTGGCACTTCCAAAGGGTCCTTCACACCCTTGTTGCAACTAAAGAAGTTTCCCGACATACCCGTCTCCACTTGAGAGGAAGCACGAGGGTCCCTCCCAGATCCAGAGCAGCCCCGTTTCAGCCTCGTAGCTCGAGATGAGGGATCCTTTCCTTGCTTCGTCGGGAAAGACTTCCCGCCGTTCCCGTCGCATGTCAGGAGGATGCTCCCTCCACAGGAAAGGCAAGAGAAACTCCAGGGTCCTTCCAACATTCCAAGAGTCCCGCAGATGTCTCAGTCCATACCAGAGGAACCTGTTTTCCCTGCTCTGCCTCGACTTTCAGGCCGAGGATCTACTCACTACCATTGCACGTGGGACAGCCTTGTGGGAAGCCTCGTGAGAAAGCCTTGAGGGAAGCCACAAATTCCTTGACTGACGTGACGGGAAGCCTGACACTGCGGCTACCGCGCGGGAGGAAAGCGCACGTGCATGCCCCACTTCGAGCCGCAGGACTGACTTCTCTGGGCAGACTCCAGAAGTACCCCAAGATCCATGTCAGCACTGGAGAGGAATCCTCAGGTTCCGGCTTCGACTCCACACAAGGTCTTAGGCCCCGGCATCGACCTGAGAGGAATCCCGAGTGGCCCCCTAAAACCTTGCAATGTGACTGGCCTTTCCTGAGGCCACCAGAGCGGGTCCCTGACGTCCCCGTCGTAACTCGAGAGCACGTGCCACAAGTCGAGAAAATCCAGGAGGTTCTCCCTCCAGGCGAGATGAGGCCCATTTTCCGCTGAGGCGTTTCGAGGCTAATCACACCTAACCTCTGGAACTTCCAAAGGGTCCTTCACACCCTTGTTGCAACTCAAGAAGTTCCCCGACATACCCGTCTCCACTCGAGAGGAAGCACGAGGTTCCCGCCCACATCCAGAGGAGCCCCGGTTCCGCCTCATAGCTGGAGATTAGGGATCCTTTCCCTACTTTGTCGGGAGAGAATTCCCAGTGTTCCCATCGCATCTCCAGATGAGGCGCTTTCAACAGGAAAGGCGAGAGGAACTCCAGGGTAGTCCCACCATTCCAAGAGTCCCCCAGATGTCTCAGTCCATTCCAGAGGATCCTGTGTTCCCTGCACTGCCTCGACGTTCACGCCGAGGATTGACTCACACCGCGGAGGCTCTTGGGACAGCCTTGTGGGAAAGCTTCGGTGTGAAAGCCTCGAGGGAAAGCCTCGAGGGAATGCCTCAGATCCCTTGTACCACGCTACAGGAAGTTTGACGCTTCTGCTACAGCTCGGGAGGTAAGCGCACGTGCATGCCCCAATGAAGACGAAGACTGACTCCCCTTTCGAGACTCCAGAATTACCCCAAGATACATGTCAGCTGTGGACAGGAATCCTCAGGTTCCGGCCCCGACTCCACACAAGGTCTTAGGCTCCGGCATCGACTGGGAAGGACCCCTAGATGCCCCCTAGCAACTCGCCTGGCGACTGGCCTTTCCTGAGTCCACCAGAGCGGATCTCTGTGGACCCCGTCGTAACTCGAGAGCACCTGCCACAGCTCGAAAAAATCCAGGAGATTCTCCCCTCCAGGCGCAATGAGGCCCATTTCCGCTGAGGCATCTCGAGGCAAACCACTCCTAACCTCTGGAACTTCGAAAGAGTCCTTCACACCCTTGCTGCAACTCAAGAAGTTCCCCGACATACCTGTTCCTCTTCACTTTCTGCCATAGTTGTGATGTCATCTGCATATCTAAGTTTATTGATATTTCTCCCAGCAATCTTGATTCCAGCTCACGTATCTTCCATCCCAGCATTTTTCATGATGTACTCTTCATATAAGTTAAATAAACATGGTGACAATATACAGCCTTGACATACTCCTTTTCCTTTTTGGAACCAGTCTGTTGTTCCATGTCTTGTTCTAACTGTTGCTTCCTGACCTGCATACAGGTTTCTCAAGAGACAGGTCAGGTGGTCTGGTATTCCCATCTCTTTCAGAATATTTCCCAATTTATTGTGATCCACACAGTCAAAGGCTTTGGCATAGTCAATAAAGCAGAAAGATGGTTTTTTTTCGGGAACTCTCTTGCTTTTTCAATGATCCTTGGATGTTGGCAATTTGATCTCTGGTTTCTCGACATTTTTTATTCATTTATTTATTTATTTTTAATTGTTTAGTTTTTTATTTTTTAAATTTTAAAATCTTTAATTCTTACATGCATTCCCATACATGAACCCCCTCCCACCTCCCTCCCCATAACATCTCTCTGGATCATCCCCATGCACCTGTCCCAAGCATGATGTATCCTGCGTCAGACATAGACTGGCGATTCAATTCTTACATGATAGTATACATGCTAGCATGCCATTCTCCAAATCATCCCACCCTCTCCCTCTCCCTCTGAGTCCAAAAGTCCGTTATACACATCTGTGTCTTTTTTTTCCTGTCTTGCATACAGGGTAGTCATTGCCATCTTCCTAAATTCCATATATATGTGTTAGTATACTGTATTGGTGTTTTTCTTCCTGGCTTTCTTCACTCTGTATAATCGGCTCCAGTTTCATCCATCTCATCAGACTGATTCAAATGAATTCTTTTTAACGGCTGAGTAATACTCCATTGTGTATATGTACCACAGCTTTCTTATCCATTCATCTGCTGATGGACATCTAGGTTGTTTCCATGTCCTGGCTATTATAAACAGTGCTGCGATGAACATTGGGGTACATGTGTCTCTTTCAATTCTGGTTTCCTCGGTGTGTATGCCCAGAAGTGGGATTGCTGGGTCATAAGGTAGTTCTATTTGCAATTTTTAAAGGAATCTCTGCATTTTTAAAATCCCTCTTGAACATTTGGAAGTTCACAGTTCATGTGAACTTGGAGAATTTTGAGCATTACTTTACTAGCGTGTGAGATGAGTGCAATTGTGCAGCAGCTTGAATATTCTTTGTCATTGCCTTTCATTGGGATTGGAATGAAAACTGACCTAATGACTAGATGTTTTCAATTGCATATGCTGAAAGAACTGGCTGTGCAGTTTTGAAGAAAAAAAAATCATTTTAACCCATTTTCTCTGAAGTGCAAGGCATATCATGGCCATCCTGAATCAAAAACTCAACTTTTCTTTATGTAGTCATAGTTTCATGCCTAAATTATAGGCCAACTCGTGCTCAAATTGACTCTGATATCAGGGGCAGATCAACTAATAAAAAGCTTGGATTGTCCCTCTGGAGGAAAGTGAGATCTTGTCCCACGAGAAGAATCTGAAGGGTTAAGGGAACTTGCAAGAGTGGGGAAAGCTTAGTCCATCCTACATGTACCAAAATCTTAAATAAGGCTTATTTACTTTACCGAAGTAAAGAAACAGATGATGAAAACAATTATAAATCAATGAAATGTAAAGAAACTCATAGTCTGTTATCAAAAATTGCATTCTAAGAAAACTTTGTTCTCTTAACCTAGAGAGGAGACTAACTTCCATCTGGTACCAGCTTACCAGAAGACAAACAAACAAACAAAAAATTATTGGTAAGCTTAAAAAAGTATTTCCATATATCTTGAAGTAGCAGTATTTCTGCAAAGGCATCAGTGTGAAACCATAGAGGACATGGTTAAAACCTGATTAAATAGAAATTGACAAAGTAATCTGGTCACTGCTGCGACTTGAAATGCTTTAATATGATAACTAGAATTATAACTGACAGCATTTGACCAGGACATATCAGA
Source organism: Capra hircus (assembly GCF_001704415.2). Classification (NCBI taxonomy): domain Eukaryota; kingdom Metazoa; phylum Chordata; class Mammalia; order Artiodactyla; family Bovidae; genus Capra; species Capra hircus. Next base: position 8,571 of record NW_017216139.1, read on the forward strand.
TTTTCATGGATGTCACATAATTTCTAGGATATCTATACTAGGAACTGAAGGAATCTTTGAACCTAGGAAAGAAAACAACAGTCTCAAAGGCCCTTGCTGAATCATCTATCAGCAAGGAATGTCTTTGCAAGGATCGCAAAGTGAAGGGAAAATACACCGACCTGCCTCTGCAACTTCGGTCCTCTGAGCAGATCTGGAGGTCTCCCTTTGTATAAGCTAACCTGTTCCTTCCAAATAGAGGTTTACAACACCAAACAACTGGCCGCCTATTCTTCCCAAAGGAGGCTCTCTTTCCCCACATCCTGCGAACTCCCTTTCCCAACCTCCTGGAAAAGCGCTTCTTGCAGTTCCTTTCAGAAAATCCTATGGACGGAGAAGCCTGGTAGGCTGCAGTCCATGGGGTCGCTGAGGGTCGGACACGACTGAGCGACTGCACTTTCATTTTCACTTTCATGCATTGGAGAAGGCAATGGCAACCCACTTACTGTTCTTGCCTGGAGAATCCCAGGGATGGGGGAGCCTAGTGGGCTACCGTCTATGGCGTCGCACAGAGTCGAACACGACTGAAGCAGCTTAGCAGCAGCAGCAGCAGCAGCAGTTCCTTTCTTAGGGACAGTTATCCCTGAGATTGGGACCTGGAAAGACAGAGCCACCTCCACACACACGTCTTTTTCTGTCCCCTTTCCTCTGGAGGAGAGCTCTAGTGAGCCTAGGTCTGTCAGGAAAATTCTTGGCTTTGACGGGATCACACCCGGTGTGTGAACCTGCATACCCGACCTAGGGGCCACAGGGCACCTGTTTTGCTCGAGTGGGTCCTGGAGGGGTGCAGCATAGCAAGAGCTTAAAAATCCATCCAAATTGTCTTTCTTTACCTCGGAGAGAACGAGTTTGCTCCACCTCCACCCTTTGGCAGTGTGGAGGGAAGAGGGCACCACCCTCTCCAAAGGGGGCATAGGGCCTACCAGGAGAGAAAGGCCCCTTGAGGAGCTGAGCCCAGGTAGGCAGCCAGTGATGTCAAGCACACTCCGCTGCTTGCTTCTTCATGGGCACTCCCACGATCTGCTAGGAATGTCTTTGCAAGGATCTCAAAGGGAAGGGGAGATACATGGCCCTGTCTCTGGAACTTCAGTCCTCTGAGCAGATCTGGAGATCTTGAGTTGTATAAGCAAACCTGTTCCTTCCAAATAGAGGCTTGCAAACACACGCCTGGTGGTTGCCTCTTCTTCCCCGAAGAAGCCTTTCTTTCCCCACATGCTGTGAACTCCCTGTCCCAACCTCCAAGAATAGCGCTTCTTGCCATTCCTTTCTTAGAGGCAGTTATCCCTGAGCTTGGGGCCGTAGGGAGTAGCCCCACACTCACAGGGAAAGGCAAAGACTCCTCCATACATCTCCTCTATCCCCTTTGCTCTGGAGGAGAGCTCTAGTGAGCCTAGGTCTTTCAGGAAAATTCTTGGCTTGGACAGGATCTCACCCTGTTTGTCAACCTGCATACCCAACCAGGGGCCACAGAGCACCTGTTTCAGTAAAGTGGGCCCTGAAAGGGTGCAGCCTAGCAAGAGCTTGAAAATCCATTCAATTGCTGTTTTTGTACCTCTGACAGAGCGAGCTTGGCTCCACCCTTTGGCAGTGAGGAGAAAAGAGGCATGACACCCTCCCCAAGGGGACATGGGGCCTACTTCGAGAGGAAAGGCCCCTTGTGGAGTTGAGGCCAGGAAGGCACACAGTCATGTCAAACACACTCCCACTGCTTGCTTCTTCATGGGCACTCCCGCTATCAGCTAGGAATGTCTTTGCAAGGATCACAAAGGGAAGGGGAGATACACGGCCCTGCCTCTGGACCTCCGGTGCTCTGAGCAAATCTGGAGGTCTCCCGTTGTGTAAGTGAACCTGTTCCTTCCAAAGAGAGGCTTGCAAACACATGCTGGATTGTTGCCTCTTCTTCCCTGAGGGAGGCTCTCTTTCCCCGCATCCTGGGAACACCCTCTCCAAGTGCTGGAAAAGCTCTTCTTGGAGTTTCTTTCTTAAAGTCAGTTATCCCTGAGCTTGGGGCCATAGGGAATAGCACCAAACTAACAGGGAAAGGCAGGCAACGTCCACTTATCTCTTCCATCCGCTTTGCTCTGGAGGAGAGCTCTAATGAGCCTATGTCTGTTAGGAAAATTCTTGGCTTTGATGGGAACACACCCGGTGTGTGAACCCGCATACCCGACCTAGGGGCCACAGGGCACCTGTTTCACTCGAGTGAGCCCGAAGTGGTGCAGCTTAGCAAGAGCCTGAAAATCCATTCAATTGCTGTTTTTGTACCTCTGACAGAGCGAGCTTTGCTGCACCCTTTGGCAGTGTGGAGGGAAGAGGACACAACCCCCTCCCAAAGGGGACATGTGGCCTCCTTCGAAAGGAAAGCCCTTTGAGGAGCTGAGGCTAGGAAGGCACACAGTCGTGTCGAACACACTCCCACTGCTTGCCTCTTCAGGGCCAGTAGCGCTATCAGCTAGGAATGTCTTTGCAAGTATCGTAGTGGGAAGGGGAGATACATGGCCCTGCTCTGCAACTTCGGTCCTCTGAGCAGATCTGGAGGTCTTGAGTTGTATAAGCAAACCTGTTCCTTCCAAATAGAGGCTTGCAAACACACACCAGGTGGCTGCCCCTTCTTTCCTGAAGAAGGCTCGCTTTCCCTGCATGCTGTGAACTCCCTGTCCCAGCCTCCAGGAATAGCACTTTTTGCAGTTCCTTTCTTAGGGGCAGTTATCCCTGAGTATGGGGCCATAGGGAGTAGCACCACACACACATGGAAAGGCAGAGCCACCTCCACACATCTCTTCCATCCCCGTTACTCTGGAGGAGAGCTCTAGGGAGCCTAGGTCTGTCAGGAAATTCTTGGCTTTGATGGCAACACACCCAGTGTGTGAACCTGCATACCCGACCTAGGGGCCACAGGGCACCTGTTACACTCGAGTGGGCCCTGAAGCAGTGCAGCCTAGCAAGAGCTTGAAAATCCATCCAATTGCTGTTTTTGTACCTCTGACAGAGCGAGCTTTGCTGCATGTTTTGGCAGTGTGGAGGGAAGAGGGCACAACCCCCTCCCCAAGGGGACATGGGGCCTACTTTGAGAAGAAAGGCCCTTTGAGGAGTTGAGGCCAGGAAGGTACACAATCATGTCAAACACACTCCCGCTGCCTGCTTCTTCATGGGTACTCCCCGCTATCAGCTAGGAATGTCTTTGCAATGATCTCAAAGGGAAGGGGAGATACATGGCCCTGTCTCTGGAACTTCGATTCTCTAAGCAGATCTGGAGGTCTCCCATCGTATAAGCGAACCTGTTCCTTCCAAACAGAGGCTTGCAAACACACGCCAGATTGTTGACTCTTCTTCCACGTGGGAGGCTGTCTTTCCCACATCCTGGGAACTCCCTGGCCCAGTCCTAGAAAAGCACTTCTTGGAGTTTCTTTTTAAGGTCAGTTATCCCTGAGCTTGGGGCCATAGGGAATAGCCCAAACTTACAGGGACAGGCAGGCCACGTGCACATATCTCTTCTGTCCCCTTTGCTCTGGAGGAGAGCTTTAGTGAGCCTAGGTCTGTCCAGAAAATTCTTTGCATTGACGGGAACACTCCTGCATGTGAACCTGTATACCCAACCTAGGGGCCACAGGGTAGCTGTTTCACTCGAGTGGGCTCTGAAGTGGGGCAGCCTAGCAAGAGCTTGAAAATCCGTTCAATTGCTGTTTTTGTACCTCTGACAGAGCGAGCTTTGCTGCACCCCTTTGGCAGTGTGGAGGGAAGAGGGCACAATCCCCCCTGCCTAAGGGAAATGCAGCCTACTAGAGGAAAGGCCACTTGAGGAGCTGCTGCCTCACTTCTCCTCAACTCAATTTTTTGTCACCATTTAATCTACATCATATGAATTTTTGAAACTAATTTGTAACTTTTAGAAAAAAAGACTTCTTAGGTATTAACATACTGGTATTTCTAAAAGGGGGAAATACTTCTTCCCTAAAACTGTATTAAGAAAATTTGAATGGAATGAAATATGTTTTGATGTAGCAGAATTATTATTTTATCTTTCCAAACCAGCATTTGTTAAATGTTTAACTGCTAATAACTGTCCAGGCTTCCGTGGTGGCTCTGCTGGTAAAGAATCCACCTGCAATGCAGAAGACCTGGGTTTGATCCCTGGGTTGGAATGATCCCCTGTAGAAGGGAAAGGCTACCCACTCTAGTATTCCAGCCTGGAGAATTCCATGGACTGTATAGTCCATGCGTTTGCAGAGTCAGACATGACTGAGCAACTTTCACTATTCACTAATAACTGTTCAGCCTGAAGTAAGAACTTTCAAAAATCTTTGAACACAGACACTCTAACTTAATTCCCTCTGGGATAAATATTTTGCATGTACTTTTAGGTTACATATTCACAACAGGCACAGAACTCTTTTATTATATATTTTATTTTCATATAAATTAACATCCTAGAAAAACTAAAATAGAAACACTAAATACAGTATTGCACATAGCAATCTCTGTTAAATGCCCCATTATATCATCGAAGCTCATACACACATGAAGGGACTGAAGGAGACAGGAAGATGGCAGAATAGCAACCAGAGAGCCACTACTGTGTCTGTGCACATCAACTACAGACTGAAAGGTAAGGACAGTATTTTACATAAATAGAAAACATTGAAGGGTTAATAGGGTAGCAGAGATGTGCCTGCAAACGGGTCTCTCTGCTTGGGCTGAATGTCCTTGCAAACGAGGCGTTCTGCCAAGAGCCTGGACAGAGCCTTGAGTTTAATGGTTCCTTGCAAACGAGGGAGCATTCCCTTCTTGTGATAAGAAG
>NW_017216140.1:0-13406 GCF_001704415.2 Capra hircus
GAACTTGAGGTACTTCTGGAGTCTCCCCAGGGGAGTCGTCTCGAGTGTGGGGCCAGTCCTCGTCTCGAGTGGGGGCATGCACGTGTGCTTTCCTCCCGAGCTGTAGCAGCAGTGTCACGCTTCCCTTCGCGTGGATCAAGGGATCTGTGGCTTTCCCTCGAGGCTTTCCCATGAGGCTTTCCCACGAGGCTTTCCCACAGGGTGTCCCACGTGCCACCATGGTGTGAGTCGATCCTCGGCTTGAAAGTCGAGGCAGTGCAGGGAAAACAGGTTTCCCTGTAATGACTGAGACATCTGGGGGACTCTGGGAATGTTGGCATGACCCTGGAGTTCCTCTCGCTTTTCCTGTGGAGAGCGCCTCCTCTTGAGATGCGACGGAACCGCCGGGAATTCTTTCCCGACGACGCAGGGAAAGGATCCCTCTTCTCGAGCTAGGAGGCGGAAACGGGGCTCCTCTGGATTGGGCGGACTCTCGTGCTTCCTCTTGATGGAGACGGGTATGTCGGGGAACTTCTTGAGTTGCAGCAAGGGTGTGAAGGACCTTTGGAAGTTCCAGAGGTTAGGTGTGATTAGCCTGGGGAAGCCTCAGAGGAAATGGGCCTCATCTCCCTGGAGGGGAGAACCTCCTGCATATCTCGAGTTGGGCAGGTGTTCTGGCGTTACGACGGGGACCTCAGGGACCCGCTCTGGTGGCCTCAGGAAAGGCCAGTCCCCATGCGAGTTGCTCGAGGGCCTCTCGGGATTCCTCTCCCGTCGATGCCGGGCCTACGACCTTGTGTGGAGTCGGTGCCGGAACCTGAGGATTCCTCTCCAGTGCTGACATGGATCTTGGGGTACTTCTGGAGTCTCCCAGGGGAGTCAGTCCTCGTCCCGAGTAAGGGCATGCACGTGCTTTCCTCCCGAGCTGTAGCAGCAGTGTCACGCTCCCCCTTCGCGTGGATCAAGGGATCTGTGGCTTTCCCTCGAGGGTTTCCGACGAGACTTTCCCAGGAGGATTTCCCACAGGGCTGTCCCACGTGCCACCGTCGTGTGAGTCAATCCTCGGCTTGAAAGTCGAGGCAGTGCAGGGAAAACAGGTTTCCCTGGAATGGCCTGAGACATCTGGGGGACTCTTGGAATGGTGGAACGACCCTGGAGTTCCTCACGCCTTTCCTGTGGAAAGCGCCCCTTTGAGATGCAACGGGAACGCCGAGAATTCTTTCCGACCACGCAGGGAAAGGATCCCTCCTCTCGAGCTATGAGGCGGAAACGGGGCTCCTCTGGATGTGGGCGGGACTCTCGTGCTTCCTCTCGAGTGGAGACGGGTATGTCGGGGAACTTCTTGAGTTGCAGCAAGGGTGTGAAGGTCGTTTTGGAAGTTCCAGAGTTTAGGTGTGATTAGCCTGGGGACGCCTCAGAGGAAATGGGCCTCATCTCGCCTGAGGGGAGAACCTCCTGGAATTTTCTCCGAGTTGCGGCAGGTGCTCTCGACTTAGACGGGGATCTCAGGGATCCCGCTCTGATATGGCCTCAAGGAAAGGCCAGTCCCCATGCTGAGTTAGCTCGGGCGGCCTCTCCGGATTCCTCTCCCGATCGATGCCGGGGCCTAAGACCTTGTGTGGAGTCGGTGCCAGAACGTGAGGATTCATCTCCAGTGCTGACAGTGGATCTTGGGAGTACTTCTGGAGTCTCCCAGGGGAGTCAGTCCTCGTCTCGAGTTGGGGGCATGCACGTGCGCTTTCCTCCCGAGCTGTAGCAGCAGTGTCACGACTTCCCTTCGCTTGGATCAAGAGGCATACTGTGGCTTTCCCCTCCGAGGCTTTCCCACGAGGCTTTCCCTCGAGGTCTTTCCCACAGGGCTGTCCCACGTGCCACCGTGGTGTGAGTCGATCCTCGGCTTGAAAGTCGAGGCAGTGCAGGGTAAAACAGGTTTCCCTGGAATGCACTGAGACATCTGGGGGACTCTGGAATGGTGGCACGACCCTGGAGTTCCTCTCTCCTTTCCTGTGGAGAGCGCCTCCTCTTGAGATGCGACGGGAACGCCAGGAATTCTTTCCCGACCACGACAGGGAAAAGATCCCTCCTCTCGAGCTATGAGGCGGAAACGGGGCTCCTCTGGGATGTGGGCGGGACTCTCGTGCTTCCTCTCGAGTGGAGACGGGTATGTCGGGGAACTTCTTGAGTTGCTAGCAAGGGTGTGAAGGACCCTTTGGAAGTTCCAGAGGTTAGGTTTAATTAGCCTGGGGACAGCCTCAGAGGAAATGGGCCTCATCTCCCCTGGAGGGGAGAACCTCCTGCATTTTCTTGAGTTGGTGCAGGTGCTCTCGACTTACGACGGGGTCCTCAGGGGACCCGCTCTGGTGGCCTCAGGAAAGGCCAGTCCCCATGCGAGTTGCTCGGGGGCCTCTCGGGATTTCTCTCCCGTCGATGCCGGGGCCTAAGACCTTGTGTGGAGTCGGTGCCGGAACCTGAGGATTCCTCTCCAGTGCTGACATAGATCTTGGGGTACTTCTGGAGTCTCCCCAGGGGAGTCAGTCCTCGTCTCGAGTGGGGGCATGCAGGTGCGCTTTCCTCCTGAGCTGTAGCAGCAGTGTCACGCTTCTCTTCGCATGGATCAAGGGATCTGTGGCTTTCCCTCAAGGATTTCCCAAAGGGCTGTCCCACGTGCCACCGTGGTGTGAGTGGATCCTCGTCCTGAAATTCGAGGCCAGTGTAGGGAAACAGGTTTCCCTGGAATGGACTGAGACATCTGGGGGACTCTGGGAATTGTGGCACGACCCTGGAGTTCCGCTCGCCTTTCCTGTGGAGAGTGCCTCCTCTTGAGATGCGACGGGAACGCCGGGAATTCTTTCCCGACCAATCAGGCAAAGGATACCTACTCTCGTGCTAGGAGGCGGGAAACGGGGTTCCTCTAGATGTGGGCGGGACTCTCGTGCTTCCTCTCGAGTGAAGACGGGTATGTCGGCGAACTCTTTAGTTTTAGCAAGTGTGTGAAGGGCCCTTTGGAAGTTCCAGAGGTTTTGGTGTGATTAGCCTCGAGACGCCTCAGCGGAAAGGGCCTCATCTCGCCTGGAAGGGAGAACCTCCTGGATTTTCTCGAGTTGCGGCAGGTGCTCTCGACTTACAACGGGGACATCAGGATCCCCCTCTGGTGGGCCTCAGGAAAGGCAGGTCCCCATACGAGTTGCTCGGGGGGCCTCTCGGGATTCCTCTCCCCTCGATGCCGGGGCCTAAGTCCTTGTGTGGAGTCTGTGCCGGAACCTGAGGATTCCTCTCCAGGGCTGACATGGATCTTGGGGTACTTCTGTAGTCTCCCCAGGGGAGTCAGTCCTGGTCTCGAGTGTGGACATGCAAGTGCGCTTTCCTCCCCGAGCTGTAGCAGGCAGTGTCACGCTTCCCTTCGCTTGGATCAAGGGATCTGTGGCTTTCCCTCGAGGCTTTCCCATTAGGCTTTCCCACCAGGCTTTCCCACCAGGCTTTCCAACGATGCTTTCCCCCAGTGATGTCCCACGTGCCACCGTGGTGTCAGTCGATCCTCGGTTTGAAAGTCGAGGCCAGTGCCGGGGAAACAGGCTTCCCTGGAATGGACTGAGACATCTGGGGGACTCTGGGAATGGTGGCACGACCCTGGAGTTCCTGCTCGCCTTTCCTGTGGACAGCGCCTCCTCTTGAGATGCGACGGGAACGCCGGGAATTCTTTCCCGACCACGCAGCAAAAGGATCCCTCCTCTCGAACTTGGAGGCAGAAACGGGGCTCCTCTGGATGTGGGCGTGACTCTCGTGCTTCCTCTCGAGTGGAGACGGGTATGTTGGGGAACTTCTTGAGTTGCCAGCAAGGGTGTGAAGGATCCTTTGGAATTCCAGAGGTTAGGTGTGTCTAGAGTCGAGACGCCTTAGCGGAAATGGGCCTCATCTCCCCTGGAGGGGAGAATCTCCTGGATTTTTTCGAGTTGCGGTACGTGCTCTCGCCTTACGACGGGGACCGCTGGGACCCGCTCTGGTGGCCTCAGGAAAGGCCAGTCCCCTTGCGAGTTGCTCGGGGGCCTCTCGGGATTCCTCTCCCGTCGATGCCAGGGCCTAAGACCTTGTGTGGAGTCGGTGCCTGCCGGGGTCCAGCCCCGGTGGATCCAGGGAATTCGAAGGGTGGACGGCGTTGGCGTGGAAAGACTTGTTTGTTTATTAATGTAAGATTAGATTAAGAAACTATAGTGTAGTAAGAAGATTAAGTGGAGGAAGAGGGCTGAATAGCTTGGTTTACGCGGAAGGCCAATAAAATTCCAGACAAGGAATTTGCACCATCTACGTTGGGCCACCGGCTCACGCTTGAATATCTAAGGGTGCCTCGCCTTAAGCTCCCTTTCGTGCGGGTCTTAACAGCCGGGGCAAGTAAGTAGACCTGGCGAGCCTCCGCGCCCCAGATGGAGATTCAGCCTGAAGTTAAAGTAAAGAGCAGAGAGAGGGAAGGGGAGAGAAGAAGAGAGAGAGAGAGACATGGGGGGAGCCAGAGTCCCAAGAAACCAGGCCGAGAGACTAGTTCGAGAAAACTGGCCCCCATCCTTTATTGTTCAGAAGGCCTTTTATACTTTTGATAAAACACGGAGATCAATGGGTAACACAAAATTATGTAGCGTTCACAACCCAGATTCTTTCCGTATATCAGTTTGTATACAAAAGGTCTCAGGTGATTTACATTATCTTTTGGCCAAGAGTCTTGTTAACACTTTTTGGCTCTCTTCCTTAATGAATGTTAATTTTGTTTCCCCTGAAGTGTTTTTTTTTTTAATCTGCATCTCCTTAAAGCATTAAAGTTACATCTCTATAGAACAAAGGTGCAGTGGGATATAACAAAGAAGGTACTTAACTCAAAGATCTAATGTTGCTAATACCAGGTCTACTACTTGTTTTTCTATATACCAACTATATCTAAAAATAAAGGATATGAAAATTTGGCAGCAAGCATTGACCCAAAAAATGAAACCTTTAATCAGTCCTATTCTAAAGATTTTGACTCCTCGGAAGCTCCTACATTCCTAGGATGTTTTAAGCTTCCTGTGCCTCCTGCGGTCAGGAGGCCTCAAACAATCACATGCGCAGCTGTACGAGTCCTGCAGGCAGGCTAGAAAGCCATCGGAGGGGTTTTTGGATTGAAACACTCTTTCAAATGCAGAAGACTAAAGCCCTGATTTGACTTTTTCCAGAGAATGTCAGAAGAGTGGAAAAGCAGAGCAGAAAAGCCGGCAGATTTTTGTTGGGGTACGTGCTTAGGAATTTCCAGAGGGGTCCCTGAAGTCTGAGCACGCCTTGCGTATGTCAGCTTCCTTCCTCATGACCTTGTCACGGGCGGGATTCCTCACACTGGCTCCCAGCATCTCACCCTTTTTTATTTTAAATAATTAATTATTTTTGTTTAAAATCAGGTGCAGTTCGGTCGCGAGATTCCGAATGCTCTGCCGAAGAATCTAGACAATACAGGGAAGAATGATTACGAGGAGCAAGATTATAAAGAGTAGACAGAATAGTCTTTCCAGAAATGAAGTTAGAGAAAGTGTGGAAAAAGTCATTGGCTTCTCCTGCGGTGGTAAAATCTAATCGGGAGTGTTCCAAGGTCTGAATCTGGTTATGCAGTTTCCCTAAGTCTAAACTAATATCTGAGCTGTTCCAAAACACCTAAAACTTGATTTTTTAACATATTGGGCATTTACACTTGTTGAGTCAATGACCGCTGCCATAGTAACAATAACAGTTATTGTAACACAGCAAGAACATAATTATCATATCAATAAGTTGTTACAGTTACAGGACATCTTTAAAACCACAAAAGAGCAGACATTACTTTGAGGAGTTAAACAAGATGAAAACATCCATGGTTCACAAGTTGCTACATTAGGTACGTTAAGTTTTCTGGAATCATTGGTGAAAAGAAGAACATAAGGAGAGGATAGACAAGCCAAAATAGAGTAAATAGAGTCATTTTCTGGTTGGAGTTTGCGCTGCAGCAGCTGTTAGTCCCGCCGGGATCTTGATGTTTCTTTTGCCTCTTCTGCCGGTGGGAGCAGCGGCCTTCACCCCGCCCTCTGACACTGGCGCTGTAACGGGGCTGCGAGTGCGGTGCACTGGGTTCCGTCAGTCAGGCTGGCCCCGCCCGCCAGCTTTTGGTGCACGGCTGTTTCCCGCGGCGGTGGCGGCAGAGAAGTTCCCTTTTTCTTTTGTGGCGAATCAGTCTGTCCGGGATCCAAATTGACGAATCTGCACCCTGTGGAAAAAATATAAACACTTCCTCGACCCGCAGCAAATTCTGGGTCGGGATCTTTTTGTTATCTGGAGATCTTTTTGCTTTACCAATGGCTTTTTATTTTACTGTTCCAAACGAATCAGCATTTAACTTATTACAAAGAGAACATGTTGTAAAATCTGATGGGGGAAAACTATACTTAATTTCTCCTTTTTTAATTTTTGAATTAACAAAGCACGTGAGGGTAAATGATGCAAGATCTGATCACAAGAATTTCCTATAGCAATCTGCCAATCAGCAAACATTTGAAAAGCATCAAGTTGTTTTTTGTTATATGGAATTACAATTTTTGATGGCTCTTTACTGAACAATTTAATAAATCAGTATGCTTGAATTAATCTTTTAAATTAATATGTCAGTAATTTTTTCTTAGGCAGAGGCCATTGTTCCACCAAGTTGGGATAAGATAAAACTATTTTTGGGGGGGTCATTAGATGGAACCAATGGGCCTTCTTGTCACAAGCATCCTGTAGGTATACATTTTGTGGCAAGAATAATTTAATCTCCTTTTTTGGCAATATTAATCTTAATTAACTGATCATTTAAAGCCTCATTCACTTTAACGAAAGCCAACTGTGTCACACTAGTCAACTTTTTCTTAGAACTGGGATTAGGATTGTTATTTTTCAGCAATCAAACAAAAGGCTTTAAATCTACAAAAGTCAGTTTTAAATGTGGGCATATCCAATTAATATCACCTAATAATTTTTGGAAATCATTTAAAGTTAGTAAACAATCTCTCAGCAGCTTTAAAAGGACATTATCAGTTTTAAAACTTTTGGCAGACCCAAATATAAGAAGCAAGAAAAGCTTTTTTAATGATCTTTTTATAACCCAAATCTGGTCTATAGCCTTTTAGATGACAAGTAACCATTTAATCTTTGCTTGAATACTTCCAGCAACGGGGAGCTCACTATTCACCAAGGTTTTAAACTCTCTCTCACCTCTTACTCTATAGCATTTTTATCCTGCATACCACCTTTTCTAATCCCACCAACTCCTTTTCAGTAGTATATGTTGTCCAGGAGCTGCGCTAGTCTCTCAGCAATGTAAGAAACGTCTTGTCTATTGTCTAACAGCCATGACATTTTATATCTTTAAAAAATCTTTTAAAGGCCTAGAAGCTGCAATTTTTTGCACCCAAAAAGCTAGATCTAGATCCTCTGGGGCTTTTTTTGTCTGGTTTTTCTGTCTGGTAATAAGGTAAAAGCAAAAGCTGTGCTATTTTTTAATTTTAATTGGCACAGTTTTAGCAGGTGGCCAATATCAAAACTTCAATTTTTTTTAGTATAATCAGAATTTACTACACAAGACACTACCGAAATTTTTTGAAAAGAAAGCAAGCTATGCCCCAGCACAAGTCTTACAATGTCCTCAGGCAGGGGACTAGCCACTGGAATCTGAGTCAGGAGCTATTATTATTAAGGTGGTGGAACTGAGGTCCAGGCCTGAGCTACCTGGGGTTGTTTGGTACGGCTTGTTATCTCTGTTTAGCAAGACATTTTGGCAAAAAATGTTCTATTTGGCCTCAAGAGAAACATTTTGCATTTGTTAAGTCCTTTTTATTACGAATATTTTTCTTTTTTTTTTCCTGTTTTTCTTCCTTTTTCTTTTTTTTGTTGGGTGAGGCCCCTCCTGAGGGGATTTTATGCAAGGAACAAGCTCTGTTTTAAAAGCTCTTTTGCTCAAAAATATTGTCACTATCGTTTTCAAACTTAAGCAATGTTCTGGGAGGCTTTGGATATAAAGTGGGGAGTTCTTAAGCCCTGGGGAGGCGCAAGCAGAGGTTGCAGTGGTCGCCTTAAATAAGACAACTCTTTTAAAGGTTTGGTTTGTGTAGAGGGGGAGGGGGCTCTCCAGGGCGCTCGGCCGCTGCGTCCTATAAGCACCCTCCTTCCTCGGGAGGAAGAGTACAGTCTCTCTACCTTTTGTTTGCCAATGGCAGAAAATATGATCTGCGTAATAGGTGGAGACCCACTACGATCCACTGCTATAGTCTCTCCCATAGGCTATCTAACTAACAGCCTCATGACGGGGGTCCAGAACATTTGTAATAATATTTTACAGAGCAAAAGCATTTACAGGCCCATGCAAAGTATAATTAGTTTTTAGCTGTTTTATTACCTTTATCCAAGTATCTAAATCTCTTTTCTGGAAACCAAGGACATTGGTCTCGTAACACGAGCCTTTTAATCTTTAATTTGTCTTTTTTGTTTAACAGTTACAAAATTACTTGTATAAAGAGGTGTCATTGTTTTGAGTCATTGTTACCCGTGTCAGAAAATTAAGAGTTATAGAAAAGTCTGCCTTGACAAAAAGGTTTTACCTTAGCCAAGGGGGTTTTGTTTTAAACCCTAAGATAGCAGGTTTCTTTTCAACCTCTAGAGCACCAGGTTTCTCTTAAACCCTTGAACACTTCCCACTCGTCCTCACCCTGTCTATCCTACAGGGGGGTCCGCGGCACCCTGAGTGGGGTCCTAGCCGTCCCGAACACTCAACACTGGGGGAGTACCCGAAAGTACTCCGGGGGGAGTGATTAAGTCACTCCGGGGGGAGCAACAGAGAGTGCTCCGGGGAGCAACAGAGAGTGCTCCGGGGGAGCTTTTGCTCCGAGGAACCTACCTTCGAATAGCCTGTTCCGGGCACCACTTGCCGGGGTCCAGCCCCGGTGGATCCAGGGAATTCGAAGGGTGGACGGCGTTGGTGTGGAAAGACTTGTTTGTTTATTAATGTAAGATTAGATTAAGAAACTATAGTGTAGTAAGAAGATTAAGTGGAGGAAGAGGGCTGAATAGCTTGGTTTACGCGGAAGGCCAATAAAATTCCAGACAAGGAATTTGCACCATCTACGTTGGGCCACCGGCGCCCGCTTGAATATCTAAGGGTGCCTCGCCTTAAGCTCCCTTTCGTGCGGGTCTTAACAGCCGGGGCAAGTAAGTAGACCTGGCGAGCCTCCGCGCCCCAGATGGAGATTCAGCCTGAAGTTAAAGTAAACAGCAGAGAGAGGGAAGGGGAGAGAAGAAGAGAGAGAGAGAGACATGGGGGGAGCCAGAATCCCAAGAAACCAGGCCGAGAGACTAGTTCGAGAAACTGGCCCCCATCCTTTATTGTTCAGAAGGCCTTTTATACTTTTGATAAAACACGGAGATCAATGGGTAACACAAAATTATGTAGCGTTCACAACCCAGATTCTTTCCGTATATCATTTTGTATACAAAAGGTCTCAGGTGATTTACATTATCTTTTGGCCAAGAGGCTTGTTAACACTTTTTGGCTCTCTTCCTTAATGAATGTTAATTTTGTTTCCCCTGAAGTGTTTTTTTTTTTTTTAATCTGCATCTCCTTAAAGCATTAAAGTTACATCTCTATAGAACAAAGGTGGAGTGGGATATAACAAAGAAGGTACTTAACTCAAAGATCTAATGTTGCTAATACCAGGTCTACTACTTGTTTTCTATATACCAACTATATCTAAAAATAAAGGATATGAAAATTTGGCAGCAAGCATTGACCCAAAAAATGAAACCATTAATCAGTCCTATTCTAAAGATTTTGACTCCTCGGAAGCTCCTACATTCCTAGGATGTTTTAAGCTTCCTGTGCCTCCTGTGGTCAGGAGGCCTCAAACAATCACATGCGCAGCTGTACGAGTCCTGCAGGCAGGCTAGAAAGCCATCGGAGGGGTTTTTGGATTGAAACACTCTTTCAAATGCAGAAGACTAAAGCCCTGAATTGAATTTTTCCAGAAAATGTGCAGAAGAGTGGAAAAACAGAGCACAAAAGCCGGCAGATTTTAGTTGGGGTACGTGCTTAGGAATTTGCAGAGGGGTCCCTGAAGTCTGAGCACGCCTTGCATATGTCAGCTTCCTTCCTCATGACCTTGTCATGGGCAGGATTCCTCACACTGGCTCCCAGCAGGTGCCGGAACCTGAGGATTCCTCTCCAGTGCTGACATGGATCTTGGGGTACTTCTGGAGTCTCCCCAGGGGAGTCAGTCCTCGTCTCGAGTGGGGGCATGAACGTGCGGTTTCCTCTCGAGCTGTAGGAGCAGAGTCACGATTCCCTTCGCGTGGATCAAGGGATCTGTGGCTTTCCCTCGAGGCTTTCCCACGAGGCTTTCCCACGAGGCTTTCCCACAGGCTGTCCCACGTGCCACCGTGGTGTGAGTCCATCCTCGTCTTGAAAGTCGGAGGCAGTGCAGGGAAAAACAGGTTTCCCTGGAATGGACTGAGACATCTGGGGGACTCTGGGAATGGTGGCACGACCCTGGAGTTCCTCTCGCCTTTCCTGTGGAGAGCGACTCCTCTTGAGATTGCGACGGAAACGCCGGGAATTCTTTCCCGACCACGCAGGGAAAGGATCCCATCCTCTCGAGCTAGGAGGCGGAAACGGGGCTCCTCTGGATGTGGGCGGGACTCTCGTGCTTCCTCTCGAGTGGAGACGTGTATGTGGGGGAACTTCTTGAGTTGCAGCTAAGGGTTTGAAGGACCCTTTGGAAGTTCCAGAGGTTAGGTGTGATTTGCCTCGAGACGCTTCTGCGGAAATGGGCCTCATCTCGCCTGGAGGGGAGAACCTCCTGGATTTTCTCGAGTTGCGGCAGGTGCTCTCGACTTAGGATGAGGACCTCAGGGACCCGCTCTGGTGGCCTCAGGAAAGGCCAGTCCCCATGCGAGTTGCTTGGGGGCCTCTCGGAATTCCTCTCCCATCGATGCCTCGGGCCTAAGATCCTTGTGTGGAGTCCGTGCCGGAACCTAAGGATTCCTCTCCAGTGCTGACATGGTCTTTGGGTACTTCTGGAGTCTCCCCAGGGGAGTCAGTCCTCGTCTCGAGTGGGGGCATGCACGTGCGCTTTCCTCCCGAGCTGTAGCAGCATTGTCACACTTCCCTTTGCGTGGATCTAGGGATCTGTGGCTTTTCCTCGAGGCTTTCCCACGAGGCTTTCCCACAGGGCTGTCCCCACGTGCCACCGTGGTGTGAGTGGATACTCGGCTTGAAAGTCGAGGCAATGCAGGGAAAATAGGTTTCCCTGGAATAGACTGAGAAATCTGTGGCACTCAGGGAATGGTGTCACGACCCTGGAGATCCCCTCGTGTTTCCTGTGGAGAGCGCCTCCTCTTGAGATGCGACCGGAACACCGGGAATTCTTTCCCGACAACGCAGGGAAAGGATTCCACCTCTCGAGCTATGAGGCGGAAACGGGGCTTCTCTGGATGTGGGCAGGACGCTCGTGCTTCCTCTCGAGTGGAGACGGGTACGTCGGGAAACTTCTTGAGTTGCAGCAAGGGTGTGAAGGACCCTTTGGAAATTCCAGAGGCCAGGTTGATTAGCCTCGAGACGCCTCCGCGGAAATGGGCTTCATCTCGCCTGGAGGGGAGAACCTCCTGGATTTTCTCGAGTTGCCACAGGTGCTCTCGACTTAAGACGAGGACCTCAGGACCCCGCTCTGGTGGCCTCAGGAAAGGCCAGTCCCCATGCGAGTTGCACGGGGGGGCCTCTCGGGATTCCTCTCCCGTCGATGCCGGGGCCTAAGACGTTGTGTGGAGACGGGTGCCGGAACCTGAAAATTCCTCTCCAGTGCTGACATGGATCTTGGGTGTACTTCTGGAGTCTCCACCGGGGATTCAGTCCTCGTCTCGACTTAGGTCATGCACGTGCACTTTCCTCCCGAGCTGTAGCAGCAGTGTCATGCTTCCCTTCGCGTGGATGAAGAAATCTGTGGCTTTCATCGAGGTTTTTGCAGGAGGCTTTCCCACGAGGCTTTCCCACAGGGCTGTCCCACGTGCCACCGTGGTGTGAGTCGATCCTCGGCTTGAAAGTCGAGGCAGTGCAGGGAAAACTGGTTTCCCTTGAATGGACTGAGACATCTGGGGGACTCTGGGTATGGTGGCTCGACCCTGGAATTCCTCTCGCCTTTCCTGTGGAGAGCGCCTCCTCTTGAGATGCGACGGAAACGCCGGGAATTCTTTCCCGACCACGCAGGGAAAGGATCCCTCCTCTCGAGCTAGGAGGCGGAAACGGGGCTCCTCTGGATGTCCGGCGGGAGTCTCGAGCTTTCCCTCCAGTGGAGACGTGTATGTCGGGGAACTTCTTGAGTTGCAAAAGTGGGTGATGTACCCTTTGGAAGTTCCAGACGTTAGGTGTGATTAGCCTCGAGAGGCCTCATTGGAAATGGGCCTCATCTCGCCTGGAGGGGAGAACCTTCTGGATTTTCTCGAGTTGCGGCAGTTTCTCTCTACTTACGACGGGGACCTCAGGGACATGCTCTGGTGGCCTCAGGAAAGGCCATTCCCCATGCGAGTTGCTCGGGGCCTCTCGGGATTCCTCTCCTGTCGATGCGGGCCTAAGACCTTGTGTGGACTCGGTGCGGAACCTGAGGATTCCTCTCCAGTCCTGACATGGATCTTGGGGTACGTCCTGAGTCTCCCCTGGGGAGTCAGTCCTCGTCTCGAGTGGGGGCATGCACGTGCGCTTTCCTCCCCAGCTGTAGCAGCAGTGTCAGGCTTCCCTTCGCGTGGATCAAGGGATCTGTGGCTTTCCCTCGAGGCTTTCCCACGAGCTTTCCCTCGAGTCTTTCCCACAAAGCTGTCCCACGTGCCACCGTGGTGAGAGTCGATCCTCGGCTTGAAAGTCGAGGCAGTGCAGGGAAAAAGGTTTCCTGGAATGGACTGAGACATCTGAGGGACTCTGGGAATGGTGGCACGACCCTAGAGTTCCTCTCGCCTTTCCTGTGGAGAGCGCCTCTTCTTGAGATGCGACGGAAACGCCGGGAATTCTTTCCCGACACGAAGGGAAAGGATCCCCTCCTCTCGAGCTAGGAGGCGGAAACGGGGCTCCTCTGGATGTGGGCCGGACTCTCGTGCTTCCTCTCGAGTGGAGATGGGTATGTCGGGAACTTCTTGAGTTGCAGCAAGGGTGTGAAGGACCCTTTGGAAATTCCAGAGGTTAGGTGTGATTAGCCTCGAGACGCCTCACTGGAAATGGGCCTCATCTCGCCTGGAAGGGAGAACCTCCTGGATTTTCTCGAGTTGCGGCAGGTGCTCGACTTACGACGGGGACCTCTGGGACCCGCTCTGGTGGCCTCAGGAAAGGCCC
The DNA here is from genome assembly GCF_001704415.2 of Capra hircus. Lineage (NCBI taxonomy): Eukaryota > Metazoa > Chordata > Mammalia > Artiodactyla > Bovidae > Capra > Capra hircus. Next base: position 13,364 of record NW_017216140.1, read on the forward strand.
GTCCCCATGCGAGTTGCATGGGGGCCTCTCGGGATTCCTCTCC
>NW_017216141.1:0-13405 GCF_001704415.2 Capra hircus
CCCACAAGAAGAATCTGAAGGGTTAAGGGAACTTGCAAGAGTGGGGAAAGCTTAGTCGCATCCTACATGTACCCAAAATCTTAAATAAAGGCTTATTTACTTTACCAAAGTAAAAAAACAGATGATGAAAACAATTATAAATCAATGAAAGGTAAAGAAACTCATAGTCTGTTATCAAAAATTGCATTCTAAGAAAACTTTGTGCTCTTAACCTAGAGAGGAGACTAAATTCCATCTGGTACCAGCTTTACCAGAAGACAAACAAACAAACAACAAATTATCAGTAAGCTTAAAAAAAGTATATTCCATATATCTTGAAGTAGCAGTATTTCTGCAAAGGGCATCAGTGTGAAACCATAGAGGACATGGTTAAAACCTGATTAAATAGAAATTGACAATGTAATCTGGTCACTGCTGCGACTTGAAATGCTTTAATATGATAACTGGAATTATAACTGACAGCATTTGACCAGGACATATCAGATTTTCACGGATGTCAGATAATTTCTAGGATATCTATCTATATTAGGAACTGAAGGAATCTTTGAACCTAGGAAAAGAAACAACAGTCTCAAAGGCCCTTGCTGAATCATCTATCAGCAAGGAATGTCTTTGCAAGGATCGCAAAGTGAAGGGAAAATACACCGACCTGCCTCTGCAACTTCGGTCCTCTGAGCAGATCTGGAGGTCTCCCTTTGTATAAGCTAACCTGTTCCTTCCAAATAGAGGTTTGCAACACAAAACAAGTGGCCGCCTATTCTTCCCCGAAGGAGGCTCTCTTTCCCCACATCCTGCGAACTCCCTTTCCCAGCCTCCTGGAAAGCGCTTCTTGCAGTTCCTTTCAGAAAATCCTATGGACGGAGAAGCCTGGTAGGCTGCAGTCCGTGGGGTCGCTGAGGGTCGGACACGACTGAGCGACTGCACTTTCATTTTCACTTTCATGCATTGGAGAAGTCAATGGCAAACCCACTTACTGTTCTTTGCCTGGAGAATCCAGGACGGGGGAGCCTAGTGGGCTACCGTCTATGGCGTCGCACAGAGTCGAACACGACTGAAGCAACTTAACAGCAGCAGCAGCAGCAGCAGTTCCTTTCTTAGGGGCAGTTATCCCTGAGATTGGGACCTGGAAAGGCAGAGCCACCTCCACACACACGTCTTTTTTGTCCCCTTTCCTCTGGAGGAGAGCTCTAAGTGAGGCCTAGGTCTGTCAGGAAAATTCTTGGCTTTGCCGGGATCCCACCCGGTGTGTGAACCTGCATACCCGACCTAGGGGCCACAGGGCACCTGTTTTGCTCGAGTGGGTCCTGGAGGGGTGCAGCATAGCAAGAGCTTAAAAATCCATCCAATTTGTCTTTTTTTTTACCTCAGAGAGAACGAGTTTGCTCCACCTCCCCTTTGGCAGTGTGGAGGGAAGAGGGCACCACCCTCTCCCAAAGGGGACATAGGGCCTACCAGGAGAGAAAGGCCCCTTGAGGAGCTGAGCCCAGGTAGGCAGCCAGTGATGTCAAGCACACTCCGCTGCTTGCTTCTTCATGGGCCACTCCCACGATCTGCTAGGAATGTCTTTGCAAGGATCTCCAAAGGGAAGGGAAGATACATGGCCCTGTCTCTGGAACTTCAGTCCTCTGAGGCAGATCTGGAGGTCTTGAGTTGTATAAGGCAAACCTGTTCCTTCCAAATAGAGGCTTGCAAACACACCCCCGGTGGTTGCCTCTTCTTCCCCGAAGAAGTTTTTCTTTCCCCAAATGCTGCGAACTCCCTGTCCCAACCTCCAAGAATAGCGCTTCTTGCCATTCCTTTCTTAGAGGCAGTTATCCCTGAGCCTGGGGCCATAGGGAGTAGCCCCACACTCACAGGGAAAGGCAAAGACTCCTCCATACATCTCCTCTATCCCCTTTGCTCTGGAGGAGAGCTCTAGTGAGCCTAGGTCTTTCAGGAAAATTCTTGGCTTGGACAGGATCTCACCCTGTTTGTGAACCTGCATACCCAACCAGGGGCTACAGAGCACCTGTTTCAGTAAAGTGGGCCCTGAAAGGGTGCAGCCTAGCAAGAGCTTGAAAATCCATTCAATTGCTGTTTTTTGTACCTCTGACAGAGCGAGCTTGGCTCCACCCTTTGGCAGTGAGGAGAAAAGAGGCATGACACCCCTCCCCAAGGGGACATGGGGCCTACTTCGAGAGGAAGCTGCAACTCGGGAAATCCAGGAGGTTCTCCCCTCCAGGCGAGATGAGGCCCATTTCCGCTGAGGCGTCTCGAGGCTAATCACAACTAACCTCTGGAACTTCGAAAGGGTCCTTCACACCCTTGCTGCAAGTCAAGAAGTTCTCCGACATACCCATCTCCACTCGAGAGGAAGGACGAGGGTCCCACCCACATCCAGCGGAGCCCCCGTTTCCGCCTCGTAGCTCGAGAAGAGGGATCCTTTCCCTTCGTCGTCGGGAAAGAATTCCCGGGCTTCCCGTCGCATCTCAAGAGGAGGCACTCTCCACAGGAAAGGCGAGAGGAACTCTAGGGCCTTGCCAGCATTCCAAGAGTCCCCCAGATGTCTCCGTCCATTCCAGAAGAACCTGCTTTCCCTTCACTGCCTCGACGTTCATGCCGCGGATAGACTCACACCACCGTGACATGTGGGACAGCCCTGTTCGAAAGCCTCGTGGGAAATCCTCGATGCCAAAGCGACTGATCCCTTGAACAACATGTCGGCAAGCGTGACACTGCTGCTACAGCTTGTGAGGAAATCGCAGGTGTATGCCCCCACACGAGATGAGGACTGACTCCCCTGGTGAGACTCCAGAAGTATGGAAAGATTCATGTCAGCACTGGAGAGGCATCCTCAGGGTCTGGCCCCGACTCCACACATGGTCTTAGGCACCGGCATCGATGGGAGAGGAATCCCTATAGGCCCCATGGTAACTCGCATGGGGACTGGCCTTTCCTGAGGCCACCAGAGCGAGTCCCTGAGTCCCCGTCGTAACTCGAGAGCACCTACCACAACTCGGTAAAATACAGGAGGTTCTCCCCTCCAGGCGAGATGAGGCCCATTTCCGCTGAGGCGTCTCGAGGCTAATCACACCTAACCTGTGGAACTTCCAAAGGGTCCTTCACACCCTTGCTGCAACTCAAGAAGTTCCCCAACAAACCCGTCTTCACTCGAGAGGAAGCACGGGGGTCCCGCCACAATCCAGAGGAGCCCCATTTCCGCCTTGTAGGTCAAAATGAGGGATCCTTTCCCTACTTCATCGGGAAAGGATTCCCGCCGTTCCCGCCGCATCTTAAGAGGAGGCGCTCTCAACAGGAAAGGCGAGAGGAACTCCAGGGTCGTGCCACCATTCCAAGAGTCCCCCAGATGTCTCAGTCCATTACAGGGAAACCTGTTTTCCCTGCACTGCCTCGACATTCACGCGGAGGATTGACTCACACTACGGTGGCACGTGGGACACCCCTGTTGGAAAGCCTCGTGGGAAAGCCTCGAGGGAAAGCCACAGATCCTTTGATCCATGCGAATGGAAGCGTACACTGCTGCTACCTCTCGGAAGGAAAGCGCACGTGCATGACCCCACTCGAGCCGAGGACTGACTCCCCAGGGCAGACTCCAGAAGTACCCCTAGATGCAATGTCAGCGCTGGAGAGGAATCCTCAGGTTCTGAACACAGCTCCACAAAAGGTCTTAGGCCCTGGCATCGACGGGAGAGGAATCCTGAGAGGACCCCTAGCAACTCGCATGGCGACTGGCCTTTCTTGAGGCAACCAGAGCGGGTCCCTGAGGTCCCTGTCGTAACTCAATAGCACCTGCCACAACTCGAGAAAATCCAGGAGGTTCTCCCCATTCCAGGCGAGATGAGGCCCATTTCCGCTGAGGCGTCTTGAGGCTAAACACACCTAACCTCTGAACTTCCAAAGGGTCCTTCCACACACTTGCTGCAACTCAAGAAGTTCCCCGACATACCCGTCTCCACTCGAGAGGAAGCACGAGAGTCCCGCCCACATCCAGAGGAGCCTGGCTTCCACCTCGTAGCTCTAGATGACGGATTCTTTTCCAGCTTCGTCTGGAAAGAATTCCCGGCTTTCCCGTCGCAACTCAAGAGGAGGCCGCTCTCAACAGGAAAAGCGAGAGAAACCCCAGTGTCGTGCCACAATTCCAAGGGACCCCGAGATGTCAGTCCATTCCAGAGGAACTTGCTTTCCCTGCACTGACTCTACTTTCACGCCGAGGATCCACTCACTACACCATGGAACGTGGGTCAGCCCTGTGGGAAAGCCTCGTCGGAAAGCCTCGAGGGAAAGCCACAGATCCCTTGATCCACGCGACGGGAAGTGTGACACTGCTGCTACAGTTCCTGAGGAGAGCTCACGTGCATGCCCCCACATGAGATGAGCACAGACTCCCCAGGGGAAACTCCAGAAGTAAGCCAAGATCCATGTCAGCACTGAAGAGGAATCCTCAGGTTCCAGCCTCGACTCCACAAAAGGTCTTAGGCCCCGACATCGACCGGAGAGGAATCCCAAAAGGCGCCCTTGCAACTCCCATGGGCACTGGCCTTTCCTGAGGCCACCAGAGCGGGTCCCTGAGGTCCCTGTCGTAACTCGAGAGACCCTGCCCAACTCTAGAAAATCCAGGAGGTTCTCCCCTCCAGGCGAGATAAGGCCCATTTCCTCTGAGGCGTCAGGAGGCTCATCACACCTAAATTCTGGAAATTCAAAAGGGTCCTTGCTGCAACTCAAGAAGTTCCCCGACATACCCGTCTCCACTCGAGAGGAAGCACGAGGGTCCCGCCCACATCCAGAGGAGACGCCGTTTTGGTATCGAAGCTCGAGATGAGGGATCCTTTCCCTGCTTGGTCAGGAAATAATACACGCCATTCCGCTCGCATTTCAAGGGGAAGCGCTCTCCACAGGAAAGGTGAGAGGAACTCCAGGGTCGAGCCACCATTCACAGAGTCACCCAGATGTCTCAGTCCATTCCAGAGGAAACTGTTTTCCCTGCACTGCCTCGAATTTCACGGCGAGGATCGACTCAAACCACGGTGGCACGTGGGATAGCCCTGTGGGAAAGCCTCGTGGGAAATCCTCTTGGGAAAGCCTCGAGGGAAAGCCACGGATCCATTTATCCACGCGAAGGGAAGCATGACACTGCTGCTACATCTCGGGAGGAAAGCGCACGTGCATGCCCCACTCGAGACAAGGACTGACTCCCCTGGGGAGACTCCAGAAGTATCCCAAGATCCATGTCAGCACTGGAGAGGAATCCTCAGGTTCTGGCACCATCTCCACACAAGGTCTTAGGCCCCGGCATCGACGGGAGAGGAATCCCGAGAGGCCCACGAGCAATTCGCATGGGGACTGGTCTTTCCTGAGGCCACCAGAGCAGGCCCCTGATGTCCCGGTCGTAAGTTGTGAGCACCTGCCTCAACTGGAGAAAATCCAGGTGGTTCTTCCCTCCAGGCGAGATGAGGCCCATTTCTGCTGAGCCATATCCAGGCTAATCACACCTAACCTGCGGAACTTCCAAAGGGTCCTTCACATCCTTGCTGCAACTCAAGAAGCTCCCCGACATACCCGTCTCCAGTGGAGAGGAAGCACGAGAGTCCCACTCACATCAAGAGGAGCCCCGTTTCCGCCTCCTAGATCGAGAGGAGGGATCCTTTCCTCGCGTGGTCGGGAAAGAATTCCCGGCGTTCCCGTCGCATCTCAAGAGGAGGCGCTCTCAACAGGAAAGGCGAGAGGAAATCCAGGTTCGTGCCACCATTCCCAGAGTCAGCCAGATGTCTCTGTCCATTCCAGGGAAACCTGTTTTCCCTGCAATGCCTCGACTTTCAAGCCGAGGACCGACTCTCACCACGGTGGCACGTGGGACAGCACTGTGGGAAAGGCCCGTGGGAAAGCCTCGTTGGAAAGGCTCGTGGGAAAGCCTCTAGGGAAAGGCACTGATCCCTTGATCCACGCGAAGGGAAGCGTATCACTGCTGCTAGAGCTCGGGAGGAAAGCGCACGTGCATGCCCCCACTCGAGACGAGTACTGACTCCCCTGGGGAGACTCCAGAAGTACCCCAAGATCCCTGTCAGCACTGGACAGGAATCCTCAGGTTCTGGCACCGGACTCCACACAACGACTTAGGCCCCGGCTTCGACGGGAGAGGAATCCCGAGAGGCCCCCGGGCAACATGCATGGGGACGGGCCTTTCCTGAGGCCACCAGAGCGGATCACTGAGGTCCCCGCCGTAAGTCGAGAGCACCTGCCGAAACTCGATAAAATCCAGGATATTCTCCCCTCCAGGTGAGATGAGGCCCATTTCCGCTGAGGCGTCTCGAAGCTAATCACACCTAACCTCTGGAACTTCCAAAGGGTCCTTCACACCCTTGCTGCAACTTAAGAAGGTCCCCGACATACCCGTCTCCACTCGAGAGGAAGCACGAGAGTCCCGCCCACATCCAGAGGAGCCCCTTTTCTCCCTCATAGCTCGAGACGAGGTATCCTTTCACTGTGTGTCGGGAAAGAATTCCTGGGGTTCCCGTCGCATCTCCAGAGGAGGCGCTCTCCACAGTAAAGGCGAGAGGAACTCCAGGGTCATGCCACCATTCCCAGAGTCCCCCAGATATCTCAGTCCATTCCAGGGAAACCTGTTTTCCCTGCACTGCCTCGACTTTCAAGCCGAGGATTGACTCACACCATGGTGGCACGTGGGACAGCCCTGTGGGAAAGCCTCGTGGGAAAACCTCGTGGGAAATCCTCGAGGGAAAGCCACAGATCCCTTGATCCACGCCCAGGGAAGCGTGACACTGCTGCTACAGCTCGGGAGGAAAGCGCACGTGCATGCCACCACTGGAGACGAGACTGACTTCCCTGGGGAGACTCCAGAAGTCCCTCAAGATCCTTGTCAGCACTGGAGAGGAATCCTGACGTTTCGGCACCATCTCCACACAATGTCTTAGGCCCTGGCATCGACGGGAGAGGAATCCTGAGAGTCCCCCGAGCAATTCGCATGGGGACTGGTCTTTCCTGAGGTCACCAGAGCAGGTCCCTGAGGTCCCGGTCGTAAGATGTGAGCACCTGACTCAACTGGAGAAAATCCAGGAGGTTCTCCCCTCCAGGCGAGATGAGGCCCATTTCCGCTGAGGCGTCTTGGGGCTAATCACACCTAACATCTGGAACTTCCAAAGCGTCCTTCACACCCTCTGCTGCAACTCAAGAAGTTCCCCGACATACCCGTCTCCACTCGAGAGGAAGCACAGGAGTCCTGCCCACATCCAGATGATCCCCGTTTCCGCCTCATAGCTCGAGAGGTGGGATGCTTTCGCTGCGTGGTCGGGAAAGAATTCCCGGCGTTCCCGTCGCATCTCAAGAGGAGGCGCTCTCCTCAGGAAAGGCGAGAGGAACTCCAGCGTCGTGCCACCATTCCCAGAGTCCCCCAGATGTCTCAGTCCATTCCAGGGAAAACTGTTTTCCCTGCACTGCCTCGACTTTCAAGCCGAGGATCGACTCACACCACGGTGGCACGTGGGACAGCCCTGTGGGAAAGCCTCCTGGGAAAGCATCGAGGGAAAGCCACTGCTCCCTTGATCCACGTGAAGGGAAGCGTAACACTCCTGCAGGAGCTCGGGAGGAAAGCGCACGTGCCTGCCCCCACTCGAGTCGAGGTCTGACTCCCCTGAGGAGACTCCAGAAGTACCCCAAGATCCATGTCAGCACTGGAGAGGAATCCTCAGGTTCCGGCATCGACTCCACACAAGGTCTTAGGCCCCGGCATCGACGGGAGAGGAATCCTGAAAGGCCCCCTTGCAACTCCCATGGGCACTGGCCTTTCGTGAGGCCACGAGAGCGGGTCCCTGACGTCCCTGTCGTAACTCGAGAGACCCTGCCCAACTCTAGAAAATCCAGGAGGTTCTCCCCTCCAGGCGAGATGAGGCCCATTTCCTCGGAGGCGTCTGGAGGCTCATCACACCTAAACTCTGGAAATTCAAAAGGGTCCTTGCTGCAACTCAAGAAGTTCCCCGACATACCCGTCTCCACTCGAGAGGAAGCACGAGGGTCCCGCCCACATCCAGAGGAGACGACGTTTTGGTATCGAAGCTCGACATGAGGGATCCTTTCCCTGCTTGGTCAGGAAATAATACCCGCCATTCCGCTCGCTTTTCAAGGGGAAGCGCTCTCCACAGGAAAGGCGAGAGGAACTCCAGGGTCGTGACACCATTCCCACAGTCCCCCAGATGTCTCAGTCCATTCCAGGGAAAACTGTTTTCCCTGCACTGCCTCGACTTTCAAGCCGAGGATCGACTCACACCACGGTGGCACGTGGGACAGCCCTGTGGGAAAGCCTCGAAGGAAAGCCTCGAGGGCTAGCCACAGATCCCTTGATCCACGTGAAGGGACACGTGACACTGCTGCTACAGCTCGGGAGGAAAGCTCACGTGCATGCCCCCACTCGAGACGAGGACTGACTCCCCTGGGGAGACTCCAGAAGTACCCCAAGATGCATGTCAGCACTGGAAAGGTGTCCTCAGGTTCCGGCACCGACTCCACACAAGGTCGTAGGCTCCAGCATCGACAGGAGAGGAATTCCGAGAGGCCCCCGAGCATCTCGCTTGGGGACTTGCCTTTCCTGAGGCCACCAGTGCGGGTCCCTGAGGTCCCCGTCGTATGTCGAGAGCACCTGCCGCAACTCGAGAAAATCAGGAGGTTCTCCCTTCCAGGCGAGCTGAGGCTCATTTCCGCTGAGGCATCTCGATGCTAATCACACCTAACCTAAGGAACTTTCAAAGGGTTCTTCACACCCTTGCTGCAACTCAAGAAGTTCCCCAACATACCCGTCTCCACTCGAGATGAAGCACGAGAGTCCCGCCCACATCTAGAGGAGCCCCGTTTCCACCTCCTAGCTCGAGACGGGGGATCCTTTCAGTGCGTGGTCAGGGAAAGAATTCCCGGTGTTCCCGTCGCATCTCAAGAGGAGGCGCTCTCCACAGGAAAGGCGAGAGGAACTCCAGGGTCGTGCCACCATTCCGAGAGTCCCCCAGATGTCTCAGTCCATTCCAAGGAAACCTGTTTTCCCTGCACTGCCTCGACTTTCAAAAAGCTGATCAACTCACACCACGGTGGCACGTGAGATAGCCCTGTGGGAAAGCCTCGTGGGAAAGCCTCGTGGGAAAGCCTCGTGGGAAAGCCTCGAGGGAAAGCCACAGATCCCTTGATCCACGCGAAGGGATGCATGACACTACTGCTACAGCTCAGGAGGACAGCGCACGTGCATGCCCCCACTCGAGACGAGGACTGACTCCCTTGGGGAGACTCCAGAAGTACCGCAAGATCCATGTCAGAACTGGAGAGGAATCCTCAGGATCCGGCACCGATTCCACACAAGGTCTTAGGCCCCGGCATCGACGGGAGAGGAATCCCGAGAGGCCCCAAGCAACTCGCATGGGAACTGGCCTTTCCTGAGGCCAGCAGAGCGGGTCCCTGAGGTCCCCGTCGTAAGTCGAGAGCACCTGCCGCAACTCGACAAAATCCAGGTGGTTCTCCCTTCCAGATGAGAAGAGGGCCATTTCCGCTGAGGCGTCTTGAGGCTAATCACACCTAACTCCTGGAACTTCCAAAGGGTCCTTCACACCCTTGCTGCAACTCAAGAAGTTCCCCAACATACCCGTCTCCATTCGAGAGGAAGCACGAGAGTCCGCCCACATCCAGAGGAGCCCCTATTCTGCCTCCTAGCTCGAGTCGGGGGATCCTTTTCCTGCGTGTTTGGGAAATAATTCCCAGTGTTTCCGTCGCATCTCAAGAGGAGGCGCTCTCCACAGGAAAGGCAAGAGGAACTGCAGGGTCGTGCCACCATTTCCACAGTCCCCCAGATGTCTCAGTCCATTCCAGGGAAACCTGTTTTCCCTGCACTGCCACGATTTTCAAGCCGAGGATCGACTCTCACCATGGTTCCACGTGGGACAGCCCTGTGGGAAAGCCTCGTGGGAAAGCCTCGTGGGAAAGCCTCAAGCGAAAGCCACAGATCCCTTGATCCACGTGAAGGGAAGAGTGGCACTGCTGCTACAGCTCGGGAGGAAAGCGCACGTGCATGGCCCCACTCAAGACGAGGACTGACTCCCCAGGAGAGACTCCAGAAGTACCCCAAGATCCATGTCAGCACTGGAGAGAAATCCTCAGGTTCCGGCACCGACTCCACACAAGGTCTTAGGCCCCGGCATCGACGGGAGAGGAATCCCGAGAGGGCCCCAAGGAAGTCGAATGGGGACTGGCCTTTCCTGAGGCCTCCAGAGCGGGTCCCTAAGGTCCCCGTCGTAAGTCGAGAGCACCTGCCGCAACTCGAGAAAATCCAGGAGGTTCTCCCCTCCAGGCGAGATGAGGCCCATTGCCGCTGAGGCGTCTCGAGGCTAATCACACCTAACCTCTGGAACTTCCAAAGGGTCCTTCACACCCTTGCTGCAACTCAAGAAATTCCCCCGCATACCCGTCTCGACTCGAGAGGAAGCACGAGAGTCCCGCCCACATCCAGAGGAGCCCCGATTCCGCCTCCTAGCTGGAAAGGCGGGATCCTTTCCCTGCGTGTTTGGGAAAGAATTCCCGGCATTCCCGTCGCATCTCAACAGGAGGCCCTCTCCACAGGAAAGGCGAGAGGAACTCCAGGGTCGTGCCACCATTCCCAGAGTCCCCCAGATGTCTCAGTCCATTCCAGGGAAACCTGTTTTCCCTGCACTGCCTCGACTTTCAAGCCGAGGATCGACTCACACCACGGTGGCACGTGGGACAGCATTGTGGGAAAGCCTCGCTGAAAAGCCTCGTGGGAAAGCCTCGAGGGAAAGCCACAGATCCCTTGATCCACGCGAAGGGAAGCGTGACACAGCTGCTAAATCTCGGGAGGAAAACGCACGGGCATGGCCCCACTCGAGACGTGGACTGACTCCCCTGGGGAGACTCCAGAATTTCCCCAAGATCCATGTCAGCACTGGAGAGGAAACCTCAGGTTACGGCACCCACTCCACACAAGGTCTTAGGCCCCGGCATCAAAGGGAGAGGAATCCCGAGAGGCCCCCGTGCAACTCGCATGAGGACTGGCTTTTCCTGAGGCCACCAGAGGGGGTCCCTGAGGTCCCCGTGGTAAGTCGAGAGCACCTGCCGTAACTCGAGAAAATCCAGGAGATTCTCCCCTCCAGGCGAGATGAGGCTCATTTCCGCTGAGGTGTTTCGAGGCTAATCAAACCTAACCTCAGGAACTTCCAATGTGTAATTCACACCCTTGCGGCAACTCAAGAAGTTCCTCGACATACCCGTCTCCACTCGAGAGTAAGCACGAGAGTCCCGCCCACATCCAGAGGAGCCCCGTTTCCGCCTCCTGGCACGAAAGGAGGGATCCTTTCTGTGCGTGGTCGGTCAAGAATTCCCGGCGTTCCCGTCGCATCTCAAGAGGAGGCGCTCTCCACAGAAAATGCGAGAGGAACTCAAGGGTCGTGGCAACATTCCCAGAGTCCCCCAGATGTCTCAGTCCATTCCAGGGAAACCTGTTTTCCCTGCACTGCCTCTACTTTCAAGCCGAGGATCGATTCACACCAAGGTGGTACGTGGGACAGCCCTGTGGGAAAGCCTCGTGGGAAAGCCTCCTGGGAAAGCCTCGAGGGAAAGCCACACATCCCTTGATCCACGCGAAGGGAAGGGCCACACTGCTGCTACAGCTCGGGAGGAAAGCGCACGTGCATGCCCCACTCGAGACGAGGACTGACTCCCCTGGAGAGACTCCAGAAGTACCCAAGATCCATGTCAGCACTGGGAGAAGAATACCTCAGGTTCCGGCACCGACTCCACACAAGGTCTTAGGCCCCAGCAACGACGGGAGAGGAATCCCTAGAGGCCCCGGAGGAATTCTCATGGGGACTGGCCTTTCCTGAGGCCACCAGAGCGGGTCCCTGAGGTCCCCGTGGTAAGTCGAGAGCACCTGCCGTAACTCGAGAAAATCCAGGAGATTCTCCCCTCCAGGCGAGATGAGGCCCATTTCCGCTGAGGCGTCTCGAGGCTAATCACACCTAACCTCTGGAACTTGCAAAGGGTCCTTCACACCCTTGCTGCAACTCAAGAAGTTCCCCGACATTCCCGACTCCTTGGAGAGGAAGCTCGAGAGTCCCTCCCACGTCAAGAGGAGCCCTGTTTCTTCCTCCTAGCTCGAGAGGAGGGATCCTTTCCCTGCGTGGTCGGGAATGAAATCCCGGCGTTCCCGGTCGCATCTCACCAGGGAGGCGCTCTCCACAGGAAAGGCGAGAGGAAATCCAGGGTCGTACCACCATTTCCCAGATTCCCCCAGAAGTCTCAGTCCATTCCAGGGAAACCTGTTTTCCCTGCACTGCCTCGACTTACAAGACCGAGGATCGAGTCACACCACTGTAGCACGTGGGACAGCCCTGTGGGAAAGCCTCGTGGGAAAGCCTCGTGGGAAAGTCTCGAAGGAAAGCCACAGATCCCTTGATCCACGCGAAGGGAAGCGTGACACGCCTTCTATAGCTGGGGAGGAAATCGCACGTGCATGTCCCCCACTCGAGACGAGGACTGACTCCCCTAGGGAGACTCCAGAAGTACTCCAAGATCCATGTCAGCACTGGAGAGGAATCCTCAGGTTTCCGGCACCGATTCCACACAAGGTCTTAGGCCCCAGCATCGACGGGAGAGGAATCCCGAGAGGCCCCCGAGGAATTCTCATGGGGACTGGCCTTTCCTGAGGCCACCAGAGTGGGTCCCTGAGGTTCCCGTCGGTAGGTCAATAGCACCTGCCGCAACTCGAGAAAATCCAGGATGTTCTCCCTTCCAGGAGAGATGAGGCCCATTTCCGCTGAGGCGTCTCGAGGCTAATCACACCTAACCTCTGGAACTTCCAAAGGGTCCTTCACACCCTTGATGCAACTCAAGAAGTTCCCTACATACCCGTCTCCACTCCAGAGGAAGCACGCGAGTCCCGCCCACATCGCGAGGAGCCGCCGTTTCCGCCTCCTAGCTCGAGAGGAGGGATCCTTTCCCTGCGTGTCGGGAAAGAATTCCTGGCGTTCCCGTCGCATCTCAAGAGGAGGCCTTCTCACAGGAAAGGCGAGAGGAACTCCAGGGTCGTGCCACCATTCCAGAGTCCCCCCAGATGTCTCAGTCCATTCCAGGGAAACCTGTTTTCCCTGCACTTCCTCGACTTTCAAGCCGAGGATCCACTCACACCACGGTGGCACGTGGGACAGCCCTGTGGGAAAGCTCGTGAAAAGCCTCGTGGGAAAGCCTCGAGGGAAAGCCACAGATCCCTTGATCCACGCGAAGGGAAGCGAGACACTGCTCCTACAGCTCGGAGGGAAGCGCACGATGCCCCCATCGAGACGAGGACTGACTCCCCTGGGACTCCAGAAAGTACCCCAAATCCATGTCAGCACTGGAGAGGAATCCTCAG
>NW_017216142.1:0-13404 GCF_001704415.2 Capra hircus
AACATGGAACTTCAAAGGGTCTTTCACACCCTTGCTGCAACTCAAACTCAAGAAGTTCCCGCGACATACCCGTTTCGAGAGGGAACGAGTCCCGCCCACATCCAGAGGAGCCCCGTTTCCGCCTCCTGGCTCGAGAGGAGGGATCCTTCCCCTGCGTGATCGGGAATAAACTCCCGGCTTTCCCGTCGCATCTCAAGAGGAGGCGCTCTCCACAGGAAAGGAGAGAGGAACTCCAGGGTCGTGCCACCATTCCCAGAGTCCCCCAGATGCCTCAGTCCATTCCAGGGAAACCTGTTTTTCCTGCACTGTCTCGACTTTCAAGCCGAGGATCGACTCACACCACGGTGGCTCGTGGGACAGCCCTGTAGGAAAGCCTCGTGGAAAAGCCTCCTGGGAAAGCCTCGAGGAAAAGCCACAAATCCCTTGATCCACGCGAAGGGAAGTGTGACACTGCTGCTACAGCTCGGGAGGAAATCGCACGTGCATGCCCCACTCGAGACGAGGACTGTCTACCCTGGGGAGACTCCAGAAGTACCTCAAGATCCATGTCAGCACTGGAGAGGAATCCTCAGGATCTGGCACCGACTCCACACAAGGTCTAAGGCCCCGGCATCGACGGGAGAGGAATCCCGAGAGGCCCCGAGCAACTGCATGGGGACTGACCTTTCCTGAGGCAACCAGGGCGGGTCCCTGAGGTCCCCGTCGTAAGTGGAGAGCACCTGCCGCAACTCGAGAAAATCCAGGAGGTTCTCCCCTCCAGGAGAGATGAGGCCCATTTCCGCTGAGGCGTCTCGAGGCTAATCACATCTGACAACTGGAACTTCCAAAGGGTCCTTCACACCCTTGCTGCAACTCAAGAAGTTCCCCGACAAACCAGTCTCCACTCGAGAGGAAGCACGAGAGTCCCGCCCACATCCAGAGGAGCCCCGTTTCCGCCTCCAAGATCGAGAGGAGGGATCCTTTCCCTGCGTGGTGGGGAAAGAATTCCCGGCGTTTCCGTCGCATCTCAAGAGGAGGCGTTCTCCACAGGAAAGCGAGAGGAACTCCAGGGTCCTGCCACCATTCCCAGAGTTCCCGAGATGTCTCAGTCCATTCTTGGGAAACCTGTTTTCCCTTCACTGCCTCCAATTTCAAGCCGAGGATCGACTCACACCACGGTGGCACGTGGGACAGCCCTGTGGGAAAGCCTCGTGGGAAAGCCTCGAGGAAAAGCCACAGAACCATTGATTGACGCGAAGGGAAGCGCAACACTGCTGCTACAAATAGGGATGAAAGCGCACGTGCATCCCCCCACTCGAGACGAGGACTGACTCCGCTGGGGAGACTCCAGAAGTACCCCAAGATCCATGTCAGCACTGGAAAGGAATCCTCAGGTTCCGGCACCGACTCCACGCAAGGTCTTAGGCCCTGGCATCGACGGGATTGGAATCCCGTGAGGCCCCGAGCAACTCGCATGGGGACTGGCCTTTCCTGTGGCCACCAGAGAGGGTCCCTGAGGTCCTCGTGGTAAGTCGAGAGCACCTGCCGCAACTCGAGAAAATCCAGGAGGTTCTCTCCTCCAGGCGAGATGACGCCCATTTCCGCTGAGCCGTCTCGAGGCTAATCACACCTAACCTCGGGAACTTCCAAAGGGTCCTTCAACCCTTGCTGCAACTCAAGAAGTTCCCCGACATACCCGTCTCCACTCGAGAGGAAGCTCGAGAGTTCCGCCCACATCCAGAGGAGCCCCGTTTCCCCCTCCTAGCTCGAGAGGAGGGATCCTTTCCCTGCGTGGTCGGGAAAGAATTCCCCGCGTTCCCGTCGCTTCTCAAGAGGAGGCGCTCTCCACAGGAAAGGCGAGAGGAACTCCAGGGTCGTGCCACCATTCCCAGAGTCCCCCAGATGTCTCAGTCCATTCCAGGGAAACCTGTTTTCCCTGCACTGCATCGACTTTCAAGCCGAGGATCGACTCACACCACGGTGGCACGTGGGACAACCCTGTGGGAAAACTTCGTGTGAAAGCCTCCTGTGAAAGCCTCAAGGGAAAGCCACAGATCCCTTGATCCACGCGAAGGGAAGCGTGATACTGCTGCTACAGCTTGGGAGGAAATCGCACGTGCATGCCCCATCTCGAGACGAGGACTGGCTCCCCTGGGAGACTCCAGAAGTACCCCAAGATCCATGTCAGCACTGGAGAGGAATCCTCAGGTTCCGGCAACAACTCCACACTAGGTCTTAGGCACCAGCATCGACGGGAGAGGAATCCCAGAAGACCCCAAGCAACTCGCATGGGGACTGGCCTTTCCTGATGCCAGCATGGCGGGTCCCTGAGGTCCCCGTCGTAAGTCGAGAGCACCAGCCGCAACTCGAGAAAATCCAGGAGGTTCTCCCCTCCAGGAGAGATGAGGCCCATTTCCGCCGAGGCGTCTCGAGGCTAATCACATCTGACATCTGGGAACTTCCAAAAGCGTCCTTCACACCCTTGCTGCAACTCAAGAAGTTCCCCGACATACCCGTCTCCACTCGAGAGGAAGCACGAGAGTCCCGCCCACATCCAGAGGAGCCTCGTTTCCGCCTCCTAGCTCGAGAGGAGGGATCCTTTCCCTGCGTGGTGGGGAAAAGAATTCCCCGTGTTCCCGTCGCAACTCAAGAGGAGGTGCTCTCCACAGGAAAGGCGAGAGGAACTCCAGGGTCGTGCCACCATTCCCAGAGTCCCCTAGATGTCTCAGTCCATTGTTTTCCCTGCCACTGCCTCGACTTTCAAGCCGAGGTTCGACTCACACCACGGTGCACGTGGGACAGCCCTGTGGGAAAGCCTCATGGGAAAGCCTCGTGGGAAAGACTCGAGGGAAAGCCACAGATCCCTTGATATACGCGAAGGGAAGCGTGACACTGCTGCTACAGCTCGGGAGGAAAGCGCAAATGTATGCCCCCACTCGAGACGAAGACTGACTCCCCTGGAGAGACTCCAGAAGTACCCCAAGATCCATGTCAGCACTGGAGAGGAATCCTCAGGTTCCGGCACCGACTCCACACAAGATCTTTGGCCCGGCATCGAGGGGAGAGGAATCCCGAGAGGCCCCAGAGCAACTCGCATGGGGACTGGCCTTTCCTGAGGCCACCAGAGCGTGTCCCTGAGGTCCCCGTCGTAAGTCGAGAGCACCTGCCGCAACTCGAGAAAATCCAGGAGGTTCTCACCTCCAGGCGAGATGAGGCCCATTTCCGCTGAGGCGTCTCGAGACTAATCACACCTAACCTCTGGAACTTCCAAAGGGTCCTTCACACCCTTGCTGCAACTCAGTAAGATCCCCGACATACCGTCTCCACTCGAGAGGAAGAACGAGAGTCCCGCCCACATCCAGAGGAGCCACGTTTCCGCCTCCTAGCTCGAGAGGAGGGATCCTTTCCCTGCGTGGTCGTGAAAGAATTCCCGGCGTCCCGTCGCATCTCAAGAGGAGGTGCTCTCCACGGGAAAGGCGAGAGGAACTCCAGGGTCGTGCAACCATTCCCAGAGTCCCCCAGATGTCTCAGTCCATTCCAGGGAAACCTGTTTTCCCTGCCCTGCCTCGACTTTCAAGCCGAGGATCGACTCACACCACGGTGGCACATGGGACAGCCCTGTGGATAAGACTCGTGGGAAAGCCCTGTGGGAAAGCCTAGTGTGAAAGTCACAGAGGAACTCGAGGGTCGTGCCACCATTCCCAGAGTCCGCCAGAAAATTCCTTGTCGGGAATTTTATTGGCCTTCCGCGTAAACCTAGCTATTCAGCCTTTTTCCTCCAGTTAATCTTCTTACTACCCTATAATTTCTTAATCTAATCTTACATTAATAAATACACAAGACTTTCCACGTCAACGCCGTCCATCCGTCGAATTCCCTGGATGCAGCGTGGCTGGACACCGGCACACTGAGATATCTGGGGGACTCTTGGAATGATGGCACGACACTGGAGTTTCTCTCGCCTTTCCTGTGGAGAGCGCCTCCTCATGAGATGCGACGGGAACACCGGGAATTCTTTCCGGAACATACAGGGAAAGGATACCTGACCGCGAGGTACGAGGCTGAAACGGGGCTCCTCTGGATGTGGTCGGGACTCTTGTTCTTCCTCTCGAGTGGAGAGGGGTATGTCGGGGATCTTCTTGAGTTGCAGCAAGGGTGTGAAGGACCTTTGGAAGTTCCAGAGGTTAGGTGTGATTAGACTCGAGACGCCTCAGCGGAAATGGGCCTCATTTCGACTGCAGGGGAGAACCTCCTGGGTTTTCTCGAGTGTCAGCAGGTGCTCTCCAGTTACGACCGGGACTTATGTAACCCGCTCTGGTCCGCTCAGGTAATGCCAGTCGACTTGGAGTTGCTAAGGGGCCTCTCGGGATTCCTCTCCGGTCGATGACGGGGCCTAAGACCTTGTTTGGAATCGGTGCCCGAACCTGAGGTTTCCTCTCCAGTGCTGACATGGATCTTGGGGTACTACTGGAGTCTCCACAGGGGAGTCATCTTCATCTCCAATGGGGGCATGCACGTGCGCTTTTCTCCGAGCATTAGGAGCACAGTCAATTTTCCCGTTGGGTTGATCAAGGGTTTCTTGTTTTCCCTCGAGGCTTTCCCACGAGGCTTTTTTCCCACAGGGCTGTCCCACGTGCCACCATCGTGTGAGTCAGTCCTCCCCGTGAACGTCGAGGCAGTGCAGGGTAAACAAGTTCCTCTGGAAAGGACTGAGACATCTGGGGGACTCTTGGAATGGTGGAACGACCCTGGAGTTCCTCTCACCTTTCTTGCGGAGCGTGCCTCCTCTTGAGATGCGACAGGTACGACAGGAATTCTTTCCCGGCCAATCAGGGAAAGGATCCCTCACATTGAGCTAGGAGGGGGAATTGGGGCTCCTCTGGATGTGGGTGGTACCCTGGTGATTCCTATGTAGTGGCGACGGGTCTCTCGTGGAACTTCTTGAGTTGCAGCTATGGTGTGAAGGACCCTTTGGAAGTTCCAGAGGTTAGGTGTGATTAGCCTCGAGACGTCTCAGTGGAAATGGGCTTCATCTCGCCTGAAGGGGCGAATCTCCTTCATTTTCTCGAGTTGTGGCAGGTGCTCTCGACTTACGACGGGGACCTCAGGGACCCGTTCTGTTGGCCTTAGGAAAGACCAGTTCCCATGTGAGTTGCTAGAGGGCCTCTCGGGATTCCTCACCGGTAGATGCCGGGGCCCAAGACCTTGTGTGGAGTGGGGGCCAGAACCTGAGTATTCCTCTCCAGTGCTGACATGTTTTTGGGATACTTCTGAAGTCTCCCAAGGGGAATCAGTCCTCGTCTCGAGTGGGGCATGCGCATGCCCCTTCCTCCCGAGCTGTAGCAGCAGTGTCATGCTTCCCGTCGCGTGGATCAATGGATCTGTGGCTTTTCCTCTAGGCTTTTCCTAGAGGCTTTCCCACGAGGCTTTCCCACAGGGCTGTCCCCCGTGCCACCGTGGTGTGAGGCGATCCTCGGCATGAAAGTTTAGGCACTCTGTAAAAACAAGATCCTCTGGAATGGACTGAGACATCTGGGGACGCTTGAAATGGTGGCACGACCATGGAGTTCCTCTCTCCCTTCCTGTGGAGAGCGCCTCCACCTGAGATGCGGGAATGCCGGAAGTTCTTTCCCGACCAAGCAGGGAAAGGATCCCTCATCTCTAGCTAGGAGGATGAAACGGGGCTACTCTGGATGTGGGCAGGACCCTCGTGTTTCCTCTCGAGTGGAGATGGGAATGTCGGGGAACTTCTTGAGTTGCAGCAAGGGTGTGAAGGACCCTTTGGAAGTTCCAGAGATTAGATGTAATTAGCCTCGAGACACCTCATTGGAAATGGGCCTCATCTCGCCTGGAGGGGAGAACCTCCTGGATTTTCTCGAGTTGCGGCAGGTGCTCCCGACTTACGACGGGGACGTCAGGGGACCCCCTCTGGTGGCTTCATCAAAGGCCAGTCCCCATGCCAGATGCTGGGGGGCTTCTCTTGATAACTCTCCTGTTGATGCCCGGGCCGAACAACTTGTGTGGTTCGGGGCCGGAACCTGAGGTTTCCTCTGCAGTGCTGACATGGATATTGGGGTTCTTCTGGAGTCTCCCCTGGAGAGTCAATCCTCCTCTCAAGTGAGGGCACGCACGTGTGCTTTCCTCCCGAGCTGTAGCAGCAGGGTCACGCTTCCCGTCGTGTGGATCAAGGGATCTGTGGCTTTCCCTGGAGGCTTTCCCACGAGGCTTTCTCACAGGGCTTTCCCTCGTGCCACCGTGGTGTGAGTTGATCCTCAGCGTGAAAGTCGAGGCAGTGCAGGGAAAACAGGTTCCTCTGGATTGGACTGATGCTGGGAGCCAGTATGAGGACTCCCCCGTCCGTGATAAACGTCATGAGGAAGAAAGCTGACATAGGCATGGTGTGTTCAGACTTCAGGGACCCTCTGGAAGTTCCCTACGCACATACCCCAACAAAAATCTGCCGGCTTTTTTGCTCTGCTTTTCCACTCTTCTGACATTTTCTGGAAAAAGTCAATTCAGGGCTTTAGTCTTCAGCATTTGAAAGAGTGTTTCAAATCCAAAAACCCCTCTGGAATGCTTTCTAGCCTGCCTGCAGGACTCGTACAGCTGCGCATGTGATTGTTTGAGGCCTCCTTTCCCCAGGAGGCACAGGAAGCTTAAAGCATCCTAGGAATGTAGGGGCATCCGAGGAGTCAAAATCTTTATAATAGGACTGATTAAAAGTTTCATTTTTTGGGTCAATGCTTGCTGCTAAATTTTCATATCCTTTATTTTTAGATAGAGTTGGTATATTAAAAAAACAAGTAGTAGACCTGGTATTAGGAACATTAGATCTTTGAGTTAAGTACCTTCTTTGTTATAACCCACTGCACCTTTGTTTTATAGAGATGTAACTTTAATGCTTTAAGGAAATGCAGATTAAAGAAAAACACTTCAGAGGAAACAAAATTAACATTCATTAAGGAAGAGAGCCAAAAAGTGTTTAACAAGCCTCTTGGCCAGAAGATAATGTAAATCACCAGAGACCTTTTGTATACAAAATGATGTACAGAAAGAGTCTGGGGTGCAAACGCTACATAATTTTGTGTTACCCATTGAACTCCATGTTTTATCAAAAGTATAAAAGGCTTTATGAACAATAAAGGATGGGGCCAGTTTCTCGGACCAGTTTCTCGAACTAGTCTCTCGGCCTGGTTTCTTGAGACTCAGGCTCCCCCGTGTCTTTTTCTCTCTTTCTTCTTCTCTCCCTTTCCTTCTCTCTGCTTTTTACTTTAACTTCAGGCTGAATCTCCACCAGGGGCGCGGAGGCTCGCCAGGTCTACTTACTTGCCTGGCTGTTAAGACCTGCACGAAAGGGAGCTTAAGGTGAGGCACCCTTAGATATTCAAGCAGGGGCTGGTGGCCCAACGTAGATGGTGAAAATTCTTTGTCTGGAATTTTATTGGCCTTCCACGTAAACCAAGATATTCAGCCCTTTTCCTCCAGTTAATCTTCTTACTACACTATAATTTCTTAATCTAATCTTACATTAATAAATAAAAAAGACTTTCCACGACAACGCCGTCCATCCGTCGAATTCCCTGGATCCAGCGGGCTGGACCCGGCAGACTGAGATATCTGGGGGACTCTTGGAATGGTGGCATGACCCTGGAGTTCCTCCGCCTTTCCTGTGGAGAGCGCCTCCTCATGAGATGCGACGGGAACACCGGGAATTCTTTCCCGAACATGCAGGGAAAGGATACCTGACCTCGAGGTATGAGGCGGAAACGGGGCTCCTCTGGATGTGGGCGGGATTCTCGTGCTTCCTCTCGAGTGGAGTCAGGTATGTCGGGGAACTTCTTGAGTTGCAGCAAGGGTGTGAAGGACCCTTTGGAAGTTCCAGATGTTAGGTATGGTTAGCCTCGAGACGCCTCAGAGGAAAAGGGCCTCATCTCGCCTGGAGGGGAGAACCTCCTGGATTTTCTCGAGTTGCGGCAGGTGCTCTCGACTTAGGACGGGGACCTTCAGGGAACCCGCTCTGGTGGCCTCAGGAAAGGCCAGTACCCATGTGAGTTGCTCAGGGGCCTTTCGGAATTCCTCTCCATCGATGCCAGGGCCTAAGACCTTGTTTGGAGTCGGTGCCATAACCTGAGATTCCTCTCCAGTGCTGAAATGGTTCTTGGGTACTTCTGGAGTCTCCCAGGGAGTAAATCCTCGTCTCGAGTGGGGTCATGCACGTGCGCTTTCCTCCCGAGTGTAGCAGCAGTGTCACTCTTCCCTTCGCGTGGATCAAGGGATCTCTGGCTTTCCCTCGAGGCTTTCCCTCGAGGCTTTCCACGAGGCTTTTCCACAGGGCTGTCCAACGTGCTACAGTGGTGTGAGTCGATCCTCGGCTTGAAAGTCGAGGCAGTGCAGGGAAAACAGTTTTCCCTGGAATGGACTGAGACACATGGGGGACTCTGGGAATGGTGGCACGACCCTGGAGTTCCTCTCGTCTTTCGTGTGGAGAGCGCCTCCTCTGGAGATGCGACGGGAAAGCCGGGAATTCTTGACCGAACACGCAGGGAAAGGATCCCTCCTCTCGAGCTAGGAGGTGGAAACAGGGCTACTCTGAATGTGCGTGGGACTCTCGTGTTTCCTCTCGGGTGGAGACGGGTATGTGGGGTAACTTCTTGAGTTGCAGCAAGGGTGTTAAGGACCCTTTGGAAGTTCCAGAGGTTAGGTGTGATTAGCCTCGTGACGCCACAGCGGAAATGGGCCTCATCTCCCCTGAAAGGGAGAACCTCCTGGATTTTCTCGAGTTGCGGCAGGTGTCCTCGACTTACGACAGGGACCTCAGGGACCCGCTCTGGTGGCCTCAGGAAAGGTCAGTCCCCATGCGAGTGGCTAGGGGGCCTCTCGGAATTCCTCTCCCGTCGTAGCCGGGCCCTAAGACCTTGTGTCGTGTCGGTGCCGGAACCTGAGTATTCCTCTCCAGTGCTGACATGGATTTTGGGGTACTTCTGGAGTCTCCCCAGGGGAGTCAGTCCTCGTCTCGAGTTGGGGCTTGCACGTGTGCTTTCCTCCAGAGCTGTAGCAGCAGTGTCACGCTTCCCTTCGTGTGGATCAAGGGATCAGTGGCTTTCCCTCGAGGGTTTACCACGACGCTTTCCACGAGGCTTTCCCACAGGGCTTTCCCTCGTTGTGGTGTGAGTCGATCCTCGGCTTGAAAGTGGAGGCAGTGCCAGGAAAACAGTTTTCCCTGGAATGGACTGAGACATCTTGGGGACTCTGGGAATGGTGGCACGACCCTGGAGTTCCTCTCGCCTTTCCTGTGGCGAGCGCCTCCTCTTGAGATGCGATGGGAATGCAGGGAATTCTTTCCCGACCACGCACTGAAAGGATCCCTCCTCTCGAGCTATGAGGCAGAGAAGGGGCTCCACTGGATATGGGCGGGATCCTTTGCTTCCTCTCAAGTGGCGACGGGTATGTTGGGGAACTTCTTGAGTTGAAGCAAGGGTGTGAAGGACTCTTTGGAAGTTCGAGAGTTTAGGTGTGATTAGCCTCGAGACGCCTCAGCGGAAATGGGCCTCATCTCACCTGGAGGGGAGAACCTCCTGGATTTTCTCGAGTTGCGGCAGGTGCTCTCGACTTACGACCTGGACCTCAAGTACCCGCTTAGGTGGCCTGAGGAAAGGCCAGTCCCCATGCGAGTTGCTCGGGGGCCTCTCGGGATTCCTCTCCCTTCGATGTCGGGGCCTAAGACCTTGTGTGCAGTCGGTGCCGGAACCTGAGGATTCCTTTCCAGTGCTGACATGGATCTTGGGCTACCTCTGGAGTCTCCCCAGGGGATTCAGGCCTCGTCTCGAGTGGGAGCATGAGTGTGCCCTTTCCTCCCATGCTGTAGCAGCAGTGTCATGCTTCTGCTTGCGTGGACCAAGGGATCTGTGACTTTCCCTCGAGTCTTTCCCACGAGGCTCTCCCACAGGGCTGTCCCACGTGTCTCGGTGGTGTGAGTCGATCCTCGGCGTGAAAGCCGAGGCAGTGCAGGGAAAACAGGTTCCTGTGGAATGGACTGAGACATCTGGGGGAGTCTTGGAATGGTGGCACGACCCTGCAGTTCCTCTCCCCTTTCCTTTGGAGAGCGCCTCCTCTTGAGATGCGATGGGAATGCCGGAAATTCTTTCCCGACCATGTAGGGAAAGGATCCCTCATCTCGAGCTACGAGCCGGAAACGGAGCTCCTCTGGATGTGGCCGGGACCCTCGTGTTTCCTCTTGAGTGGAGACGGGTATGTCAGGGAACTTCTTGAGTTGCAGCATGACTGTGAAAGACTCTTTTGAAGTTCCAGAGTTCACGTGTGATTAGCCTCGAGACACCTCAGTGGAAACGGGCCTCATCTCGCCTGCAGGGGAGAACCTCCTGGATTTTCTCGAGTTGCGTCAGGTGCTCTCGAGTTACGACGGAGACATCAGGGACCCGCTCTGGTGACCTCAGGAAAGGCCAGTCCCCATGCGAGGTGCTAGGGGCCTCTCAGGATTCCTCTCCCGTCTATGCCGGGGCCTAAGACTTTGTGTGGAGTCGGGACCGGAACCTGAGGATTCCTCTCCAGTGCTGACATGGATCTTGGCGTACTTCTGGAGTCTCCCAAGCTTGCGTCAGTCCTCGGCTCGAGTGGGGTCATGCACGTGCGCTTTCCTCCCGAGCGGTAGCAGCAGTGTCGCGCTTCCCATCTCGTGGATCAAGGTATCTGTGGCTTTCCCTCGAGGCTTTCCCACGAGGCTTTGCCACAGGGCTGTCCCACGTGCCACAGTGGTGTGAGTCGATCCTCGGCTTGAAAGTCGAGTCAGTGCGGGGAAACAGGTTTCCCTGGAATGGACTGAGACATCTGGGGACTCGGAGAATGGTGGCATGTCCCTGGAGTTCCTCTCGCCTTTCCTGTGGAGAGCGCCTCCTCTTGAGATGCGACGAGAACGCCGGGAATTCTTTCCCGACCTCGAAGGGAAAGGATCCCTCCTCTCGAGCTATGAGGCGGAAACGGGGCTCCTCTGGATGTGGGCGGAACTATCGTGCTTCCTCTTAAGTGCAGACGGGTATGTCGGGGAACTTCTTGATTTGCAGCAAGGGTGTGAAGGACCCTTTGGAAGTTCCAGAGTTTAAGTGTGCTTAGCCTTGAGATGTGTCAGCGGAAATAGGCTTCATTTTGCCTGGAGGGGAGAACATCCTTGATTTTCTCCAGTTGCGGCAGGTGCTCTCGACTTACAATGGGGACCGCAGGGACCCGCTCTGGTGGCCTCAGGAAAGGCCAGTCAAGATCCAAGACAGCATTGGAGAGGGAGAGACATCACGAGAGGCTCCCGAGCAACTCGCATGGGGACTGGCCTTTCCTGAGGCCACCAAAGCGGGTCCCTGAGGTCCCCGTCGTAAGTCGAGAGCACCTGGCGCAACTCGAGAAAATCCAGGAGGTTCTCCCCTCCAGGCGAGATGAGACCCATTTGCGCTGAGGCATCTCGAGGCTAATCACACCTAACCTCTGGAACTTCCAAAGGGCCCTTCACACCATTGCTGCAACTCAAGAAGTTCCCCGACATACCCGTTTCCACTCGAAAGGAAGCACGAGAGTCCCGCCCACAACCAGAAGAGCCCCGTTTCAGCCTCATAGCTCGAGAGGAGGGATCCTTTCCCTTCGTGGTCGGGAAAGAATTTCCGGCGTTCCCGTCCCATCTCAAGAAGAGGCGCTCTCCACAGGAAAGGAGAGAGGAACTCAGGGTCGTGCCACCATTCACAGAGCCCCCAGATGTCTCAGTCGATTCCAGGGAAACCTGTTTTCCCCGCAATGCCTCGACTTTCAAGCCGAGGATCGACTCAGAACTCAGTGGCACGTGGGAGAGCCCTGTGAAAAGCCTAGTGGGAAAGCCTCGTGGAAAGCCTACTGAGAAAGCCACAGATCCCTGGATCCACGCAAAGGGAAGCGTGACACTGCTGCTAAAGCTCGGGAGGAAAGCGCACGTGCACGCCACACTCGCGACGAGGACTGACTCCCCTGGGAGACTCCAGAAGTACCCCAAGATCCATGTCAGAACTGGAGAGGAATCCTCAGGTTCCAGCACCGACTCCACACAATGTCTCAGGCCCCGGCATAGACGGGAGAGGAATCGCTAGAGGCCCACGAGCAACTCGCATGGGGACGGGCCTTTCCTGAGGGCACTAGAGCGTGTCCCTGAGGTCCCCGTCGGAAGCCGAGAGCACCTGGGGCAACTCGAGAAAATCCAGGAGGTTCTCCCCTCCAGGCGAGATGAGGCCCATTTCCGCTGAGGAGTCTCGAGGCTTATCACACCTAAACTCTGGAACTTTCAAAGGGTCCTTCACACCTTTGCTGCAACTCAAGAAGTTCCCCGACATACCCGTCTCCACTCGAGAGGAAGCACGAGAGTGCCGCCCTCATCCTTAGGAGCCCCTTTTCCGCTTCCTAGCTCGAGAGGAGGGATCCTTTCCCTGCGTGGTCGGGAAAGAATTCCCGGCGTTCCCGTCGCATCTCAAGAGGAGGCACTCTCCACAGGAAAGGCGAGAGGAACTCCAGGTCACGCCACCATTCCCAGAGTCCCCCAGATGTCTCAGTCCATTCCAGGGAAACCTGTTTCCCTGGACTGCCTCGACTTTCAAGCCGAGGATCGACTCACACCACGGTGGCACGTGGGACAGCCCTGCGGGAAAGCCTCGTGGGAAAGCCTCTGGGAAAGCCTTGAGGGAATGCCACAGATCCCTTGTTCATCGCGAAGGGAAGCGTGACACTGCTGCTACAGCTCGGGAGGAAAGCGCACGTGCATGCCCCCACTCGAGACGAGGACTGACTCCCCTGGGAGATTCCAGAAGTACCCCAAGATCCATGTCAGCACTGGAGAGGAATCCTCAGGTTCTGGCACCGAATCCACAAAAGGTCTTAGGCCCGGCATCGACGTGAGAGGAATACCGAGAGGCCCCCGAGCAACTCCATGGGACTGGCCTTTCCTGAGGCCACCAGAGCGGGTCCCTGAGGTACCCGTCGTAAGTTGAGAGCACCTGCCGCAACTCGAGAAAATCCAGGAGGTTCTCCCCTCCAGGCGAGATGAGGCCCATTTCCGCTGAGGAGTCTCGAATCTTATCACACCTAAGCTCTGGAACTTCCAAAGGGTCCTTCACACACTTGCTGCAATTCAAGAAGATCCCCGACATACCAGTCTCCACTCGAGAGGAAGCACGAGAGTCCCTGCCACACCCAGAGGAGCCCCGTTTCCGCCTCCTAGCTCGAGAGGAGGGATCCTTTCCCTGCGTGGTCGGGAAAGAATTCCCGGTGTTTCCGTCACATCTCAAGGGGAGGTGCTCTCCACAGGAAAGGCGAGAGGAACTCCAGGGTGGTGCCACCATTCCCCAGCCAACCAGATGTCTCAGTCCATTCCAGGGAAACCTGTTTTCCCTGCACTGCCTCGAC
>NW_017216143.1:0-13403 GCF_001704415.2 Capra hircus
AAGGGATCTGGCTTCCTCCAGGCTTTCCCATGAACTTTCCCACGAGGCTTTTCCACAGGCTGTCGCCACGTGCCACCGTCGTGTGAGACGATCCTCGGCTTGAAAGTCGAGGCAGTGCAGGGAAAACAGGTTTCCCCTGGAATGGCCTGAGACATCTGGGGGACTCTGGAATGGTGGAACGACCCTGGGAGTTCCTCACGCCTTTCCTGTGTAAAGCGTCCCCTCTTGAGATGCGACGGGAACGTCGAGAATTCTTTCCCGACCACGCAGGGAAAGGATCCCTCCTCTCGAGCTATGAGGCGGAAACGGGGCTCCTCTGGATGTGGGCGGGACTCTCGTGCTTCCTCTCGAGTGGAGACGGGTATGTCGGGGAACTTCTTGTGTTGCAGCAAGGATGTGAAGAACGTTTTGGAAGTTCCAGAGTTTAGGTGTGATTAACCTGTGGACGCCTCAGAGGAAATGGGCCTCATGTCGCCTGGAGGGGAGAACCTCCTGGATTTTCTCGAGTTGCGGCAGGTGCTCTCGACTTATGACGGGGACCTCAGGGACCCGCTCTAATGGCCTCAGGAAAGGCCAGTCCCCATGCTAGTTACTCGGGCCTCTCGGGATTCCTCTCCCGTCGATGCCGGGGCCTAAGACCTTGTTTGGAGACGGTGCCGGACGTGAGGATTCCTCCTCCAGGGCTGACGTGGATCTTGGGTACTTCTGGACTCTCCTCAGGGTAGTCAGTCCTCGTCTCGAGTGGGGGCATGCACGTGCGCTTTCCTCCCGAGCTGTAGCAGCAGTGTCGTGCTTCTCTTCGCGTGGATCAAGGGATCAGGGCCTTTCCCACGACGCTTCACATAGGGCTGTCCACGTGCCACCGTGATGTGAGTCGATCCTCGGATTGAAAGTCGAGGCAGTGCAGGGAAAACAGGTTTCCCTGAAATGGACGGAGACATCTGGTTGACTCTGGGAATGGTGGCACCACGCTGGAGTTCCTCTCGCCTTTCCTGTGAAGAGCGCCTCCTCTTGAGATTCGACGGGATCGCCGGGAATTCTTTCCGACCACGCAGGGAAAGATCCTCCTCTCGAGCTAGGAGTCGGAAACGGGGCTCCTATGGATGTTGCCGGGACTCTCGTGCTTCCTCTCGAGTGGAGACGGGTATGTCGGGGAACTTCTTGAGTTGCAGCAAGGGTGTGAAGGACCTGTTGGAAGTTCCAGATGTTAGATGTGATTAGCTCGAGACGCCTCAGCGGAAATGTGCCTCATCTCGCCTGGACGGGAGAACCTCCTGGATTTTCTCCAGGTGCGACCAGGTGCTCTGGACTTACGAAGGGGACCTCAGGGACCCCGCTGTGGGTTGCGTCAGGAAAGGCCCAGTCCCCATGGGAGTTGCTCGGGGGCCTCTCGGGCTTACTCTCCCGTCGATACAGGGGCCTAAGATCTTGTGTGAAGCCGGTGCAGGAACCTGAGCGATTCCCTCTCCCAGTCCCGACATGGGATCTTGGGGGGTAACTTCTGGGAGTCTCCCCAGGGGAGTCAGTCCTCGTCTCGAGTGGGGGCATGCACGTGGGCTTTCCTTCGAGCTGTAGCAGCAGTGTCCCACTTCCCTTCGCATGGATCAAGGGATCTGTGGCTTTCCCTCGAGGCTTTCCCACGAGGCTTTCCCACGAGGCTTTCCCACAAGGCTGTCCCACGTGCCACCGTGGTGTGAGTCGATCCTCGGCTTGAAAGTCGATGGCAGTGCAGGGAAAACAGGTTTCCCTGGAATGGACTGAGACATCTGGGGGACTCTGGGAATGGTGAAACGACCCTGGAGTTCCTCTCGCCTTTCCTGTGGAGAGCGCCTCCTCTTGAGATGCGACGGGAACGCGGGAATTCTTTCCCGACCACGCAGGGAAAGTATCCCTCCTCTCTAGCTAGGAGGCGGAAACGGGTCTCCTCTGGATGTGGGCGGGACTCTCGTGCTTCCTGTCGAGTGGAGACGGGCATGTTGGGGAACTTCTTGAGTTGCAGCAAGGGTGTGAATGACCCTTTGGAAGTTCCAGAGTTTTAGGTGTGATTAGCCCTCGAGATCCCTCAGCGGAAATGGGCCTCTTCTCGCCAGGAGAGGAGAACCTCCTGGATTTTCTCGAGTTGCCAGCAGGTGCTCTCGACTTACGACGGTGACCATCAGGGACCCCCTCTTGTGGCCTCACGAAAGGGAAGTCCCCATGCGAGTTGCTCATGGGCTCTCTCGGGATTCGTCTCCCGTCGATGCCGGGACCTAAGATCTTGTGTGGAGTCTGTGCCAAAACCTGAGGATTCCTCTCCAGTGCTGACATGTATCTTGGGGTATTTCTGGAGTCTCCCCAGGGGAGTCAGTCCTCGTCTCGAGTCGGGGCATGCAGGTGCGCTTTCCTCCGGAGCTGTAGCAGCAGTGTTGAGCTTCCCTTCGCGAGGATCAAGGGATCCTGTGGCTTTCCCTCGAGGCTTTCCCACGACGCTTTCCCACGACGCTTTCCCACAGGGACTGTCCCACCTGCCACCTTGGTGTGAGTCAAACCTCTTCTTGAAAGTCGAGGCAGTGCAGGGAAAACAGGTTTCCCTGGAATGGGACTAAGACATCTGTGGGACTCTGGGAATGGTGGCACGACCCTGGAGTTCCTCTCGCCTTCCCTGTGGAGAGCGCCCCCTCTTGAGATGCGATGGGAACGCCGGGAAATCTTTCCCGACCACACAGGGAAAGGATCCCTCCTCTCGAGCTAGGAGTCGGAAACGGGGCTCCTCTGGATGTGGGCGGGACTCTCGTTCTTCCTCTCGAGTGGAGACTGGTATGTTGGTGATCTGCTTGAATTGCAGAAAGGGTGTGAAGGACCCTTTGGAAGTTCCAGAGGTTAGGTGTGATTAGCCGTGAGAGAACTCAGTGGAAATGGGCCTCATCTCGCCAAGAAGGGGAGAACCTCCTGGATTTTCTCAAGTTGTGGGAGGTGCTCTCGAATTACTACGGGGACCTCAGGGACCCGCTCTGGTGGCCTCAGGAAAGGCCAGTCCCTATGCGATTTGCTCGTGGTCCTCTCGGGATTCCTCTCCCATCGATGCCAGGGCCTAAGACCTTGTTGTGGAGTCGGTGTCCGGAAACTGAGAATTCCTCTCCAGTTCTGACATGGATCTTGGGGTACTTCTGGAGTCTCCCCAGGGGAGTCAGTCCCTCGTCTCGAGTGGGGGCATGCACGTCCACTTTCCTCCCGAACTGTAGCAGCAGTGTCACGCTTCCCTTCCCGTGTATCCTAGGATCAGTGGCTTTTCCCTCGAGGCTTTAAGCGAGGCTTTCCCACGATGCTTTCCCACCAGGCTTTCCCACGACGCTTTCCCAAGGTGATGTCCCACGTGCCACCGGTGGTGTCAGTCGATCCTCGTCTTGAAAGTTGAGTCAGTGCCGGGAAAACAGGCTTCTGTGGAATGGACTGAGACATCTGGGGGATCTGGGAATGGTGGCACGACCCCTGGAGTACCTCTCGCCTTTCCTGTGGAGAGCGCTCCCTCTTGAGATGTGACGGGAATGCCGGGAATTCTTTCCCGACCACGCAGGGAATGGATCCCTCCTGTTGAGCTATGAGGCGGAAACGGGGCTCATCTGGATGTGGGCGGGACTCTCGTGCTTCCTCTCGAGTGGAAACGGGTATGTCGGGGAACTTCTTGAGTTGCAGAAAGAGTGTGAAGGACGCTTTTGTAACTTCCAAAGGTTAGGTGTGATTAGTCTCGAGACGTCTCAGCAGGAAATGGTCCTCATCTCGCCTGAAAGGGAGAACCTCCTGGATTTATTCAAGTTGTGGCAGGTGCTCTCGACCTACGACGGGGCCCTCAGGGACCCTCTCTGGTGGCCTCAGGAAAGGCCAGTCCCCATGCAAGTTGCACGGGGACCTCTCGGGATTCCTCTCCCGTCGGTGCCGGGGCCTAAGAACTTGTGTGGAGTCGGTGCCGGAAACTGAGGTTTGCTCTCCAGTGCTGACATGGATTTTGGAGTACTTCTGGAGTCTCCCCAGGGGAGTCAGTCCTTGTCTCGAGTGGGAGCATGCACGTGCGCTTTCCTCCCGAGCTGCAGCAGCAGTGTCATGGTTCCCTTCGCGTGGATCAAGGGATCTGTGGCTTTCCCTCCGAGGCTTTCCCAAAGGGCTGTCCCACGTGCCACCGTGGTGTGAGTCGATCCTCGTCCTGAAAGTCGAGGCAGTGTAGGGAAAAAAGTTTCCCTGGAATGGACTGAGACATCTGGGGGACTCTGGGAATGGTGGCACGACCCTGGAGTTCCGCTCGCCTTTCCTGTGGAGAGCGCCTCCTCTTGAGATGCGACGGGAACGCCGGGAATTCTTTCCCGACCATGCAGGGAAAGGATCCCTCCTCTCGAGCTAGGAGGCGGAAACGGGGTTCCTCTAGATGTGGGCGGGACTCTCGTGCTTCCTCTCGAGTGGAGACGGGTATGTCAGCGAACTTCTTGAGTTGTAGCAAGGGTGTGAAGGACCTTTTGGAAGTTCCAGAGGTTTGGTGTGATTAGCCTCGAGACGCCTCAGCGGAAATGGGCCTCATCTCGCCTGGAAGGGAGAACCTCCTGGATTTTCTCGAGTTGCGGCAGGTGCTCTTGACTTACGACGGGGACATCAGGAACCCGCTCTGGTGGCCTCAGGAAAGGCAGGTCCCCATACGAGTTGCTCGGGGGGCCTCTCGGGATTCCTCTCCCCTGATGCCGGGGCCTAAGCCCTTCCGTGGAGTCGGTGCCGGAACCTGAGGATTCCTCTCCAGGGCTGACATGGACCTTGGGGTACTTCTGGAGTCTCCCCAGGGGAGTCAGTCCTCGTCTCGAGTGTGGGCATGCAGGTGCGCTTTCCTCCCGAGCTTTAGCAGCAGTGTCACGCTTCCCTTCGCTTGGATCAAGGGATCTGTGGCTTTCCCTCGAGGGTTTCCCATGAGGCTTTCCCACGAGGCTTTCCCACGAGGCTTTCCCACAGGGTTTTCCCCCGTGCCACCATGGTGTGAGTTGATCCTCGGCTTGAAAGTCGAGGCAGTGCAGGGAAAAACAGGTTTCCCTGGAATAGACTGAGACATCTGGGGGACTCTGGGAATGGTGGCATGACCCTGGAGTTCCTCTCGGCTTTCCTGTAGAGACGGCCTCCTCTTTGAGATGCGACGCAAACCGCCGGGAATTCTTTTACCGACGACGCAGGGAAAGGATCCCTCTTCTCGAGCTTGGAGGCGGAAACTGGGCTCCTCTGGATTGGGCGGGACTCTCGGGCTTCCTCTCGAGTGGAGACGGGTATGTCGGGGAACTTCTTGAGTTGCAGCAAGGGTGCGAAGGACCCTTTGGAAGTTCCAGAGGTTAGGTGTGATTAGCCTGGGGACGCCTCAGAGGAAATGGTCCTCATCTCCCCTGGAGGGGAGAACCTCCTGCATTTTCTTGAGTTGCTGCAGGTGTTCTCGAGTTACGACGGGGACCTCAGGGACCCGCTCTGGTGGCCTCAGGAAAGGCCAGTCCCCATGCGAGTTGCTCGGGGGCCTATCAGGATTCCTTTCCCATCGAGGCCGGGGCCTAAGACCTTGTGGGGAGTCGGTGCCGGAACCTGAGAATTTCTCTCCAGTGCTGACTTGGATCTTGGGGTACTTCTGGAGACTCCACAGGGGAGTCAGTCCTTGTCCCGAGTAAGGGCATGCACGTGTGCTTTCCTCCCGAGCTGTAGCAGCAGTGTCACGCTCCCCTTCGCGTGGATCAAGGGATCTGTGGCTTTCCCTCCAGGCTTTCCCATGAGACTTTCCCACGAGGCTTTTCCACAGGGCTGTCGCACGTGCCACCGTCGTGTGAGACGATCCTCAGCTTGAAAGTCGAGGCAGTGCAGGGAAAACAGGTTTCCCTGGAATGGCCTGAGACATCTGGGGGACTCTGGGAATGGTGGAACGACCCTGGAGTTCCTCACGCCTTTCCTGTGTAAAGCGTCCCCTCTTGAGATGCGACGGGAACGTCGAGAATTCTTTCCCGACCACGCAGGGAAAGGATCCCTCCTCTCGAGCTATGAGGCGGAAACGGGGCTCCTCTGGATGTGGGCGGGACTCTCGTGCTTCCTCTCGAGTGGAGACGGGTATGTCTGGGAACTTCTTGTGTTGCAGCAAGGGATGTGAAGAACGTTTTGGAAGTTCCAGAGTTTAGGTGTGATTAACCTGTGGACGCCTCAGAGGAAATGGGCCTCATGTCGCCTGGAGGGGAGAACCTCCTGGATTTTCTCGAGTTGCGGCAGGTGCTCTCGACTTATGACGGGGACCTCAGGGACCCGCTCTAATGGCCTCAGGAAAGGCCAGTCCCCATGCTAGTTACTCGGGGCCTCTCGGGATTCCTCTCCCGTCGATGCCGGGGCCTAAGACCTTGTTTGGAGACGGTGCCGGACGTGAGGATTCCTCTCCAGGGCTGACGTGGATCTTGGGGTACTTCTGGACTCTCCTCAGGGTAGTCAGACCTCGTCTCGAGTGGGGCATGCACGTGCGCTTTCCTCCCGAGCTGTAGCAGCAGTGTCGTGCTTCTCTTCGCGTGAATCAAGGGATCAGGGCCTTTCCCACGACGCTTCACATAGGGCTGTCCCCACGTGCCACCGTGATGTGAGTCGATCCTCGGATTGAAAGTCGAGGCAGTGCAGGGAAAACAGGTTTCCCTGAAATGGACGGAGACATCTGGTTGACTCTGGGAATGGTGGCACCACGCTGGAGTTCCTCTCGCCTTTCCTGTGAAGAGCGCCTCCTCTTGAGATTCGACGGGATCGCCGGGAATTCTTTCCGACCACGCAGGGAAAGGATCCCTCCTCTCGAGCTAGGAGTCGGAAACGGGGCTCCTATGGATGTTGCCGGGACTCTCGTGCTTCCTCTCGAGTGGAGACGGGTATGTCGGGGAACTTCTTGAGTTGCAGCAAGGGTGTGAAGGACCTGTTGGAAGTTCCAGATGTTAGATGTGATTAGCCTCGAGACGCCTCAGCGGAAATGTGCCTCATCTCGCCTGGACGGGAGAACCTCCTGGATTTTCTCCAGGTGCGACAGGTGCTCTGGACTTACGAAGGGGACCTCAGGGACCCGCTGTGGTTGCGTCAGGAAAGGCCAGTCCCCATGGGAGTTGCTCGGGGGCCTCTCGGGCTTACTCTCCCGTCGATACAGGGGCCTAAGATCTTGTGTGAAGCCGGTGCAGGAACCTGAGGATTCCTCTCCAGTCCCGACATGGATCTTGGGGTACTTCTGGAGTCTCCCCAGGGGAGTCAGTCCTCGTCTCGAGTGGGGGCATGCACGTGGGCTTTCCTTTCGAGCTGTAGCAGCAGTGTCCCACTTCCCTTCGCATGGATCAAGGGATCTGTGGCTTTCCCTCGAGGCTTTCCCACGAGGCTTTCCCACGAGGCTTTCCCACAAGGCTGTCCCACGTGCCACCGTGGTGTGAGTCGATCCTCGGCTTGAAAGTCGAGGCAGTGCAGGGAAAACAGGTTTCCCTGGAATGGACTGAGACATCTGGGGGACTCTGGGAATGGTGGCACGACCCTGGAGTTCCTCTCGCCTTTTCGGTTTAGAGCCCCTCCTCTTGAGATGCGACGGAATCGCCGGGAATTCTTTCCCGACCACGCAGGGAAAGGATCCCACCTCTCGAGCTAGGATGCGGAAACGGGGCTCCTCTGGATGTGGGCGGGACTCTCGTGCTTCATCTCGAGTGGAGACGGGTATGTCGGGGAACTTCTTGAGTTGCAGCAAGGGTGTGAAGGACCCTTTCGAAGTTCCATAGTTTAGGTGTGATTAGCCTCGAGACGCCTCAGCGGAAATGTGCCTCATCTCGCCTGGACGCGAGAACCTCCTGGATTTTCTCGAGTTGCGACAGGTGCTCTCGACTTACGAAGGGGAACCTCAGGGACCCGCTCTGGTGGCCTTAGGAAAAGGCCAGTCCCCTTGGGAGTTGCTCGAGAGCCTCGCGGGATTCTTCTTCCGTCGATGCCGGGGCCTAAGACCTTGTGTGGAGTCGGTGTCGGAACCTGAGGATTCCTCTCCAGTGCTGACATGGATCTTGGGGTACTTCTGGAGTCTCCCCAGTGGAGTCAGTCCTCGTCTCGAGTGGGGGCATGCACGTGCGCTTTCTCTCCCGAGCTGTAGAGCAGTGTCACGCTTCCCTTCGCATGGATCAAGGGATCTGTGGCTTTCCCTCCAGGCTTTCCCACGAGGCTTTCCAACGAGGCTTTCCCAGAGGGTTGTCCCACGTGCCACTGTGGTGTGAGTCGAACCTCGCCTGAAAGTCGAGGCAGTGCAGGGAAAACAGGTTTCCCTGGACTGGACTGAGACATCCAGGGGACTCTGGGAATGGTGGCACAACCCTGGAGTTCCTCTCGTCTTTCCTGAGGAGAGCGCCTCCTCTTGAGATGTGACTGGGAACACCGGGTATTCTTATCCCGACACGCAGGGAAAGGATCCCTCCTCTCGAGCTAGGAGGCGGAAACGGGGATCCTCTGGTTGTGGGCGGGATTCTCGTGCTTCATGTTGAGTGGAGACGGGTATGTCGGGAACTTCTTGAGTTGCAGCAAGGGTGTGAAGGACGCTTTGGAAGTTCCACAGTTTAGGTGTGATTAGCCTCGAGACGCCTCAGCTGAAATGGACCTCATCTCGCCTGGAGGGGAGAACCTCCTGGATTTTCTCGAGTTGCTGCAGGTGCTCTCGACTTACGACGGGGACCTCAGGGACCCGCTCTGGTCGCCTCAGGAAAGGCCAGTCCCCTTGCCAGTTGCTCGGGGCCTCCTGGGGCCTCTCGGGTTTCCTCTCCCGTCGATGCTGGGGCCTAAGACCTTGTGTGGAGTCAGTGCTGTAACCTGAGGATTCCTCTCCAGTGCTGACATGGATCTTGGGGTTCTTCTGGAGTCTCCCCAGGGGAGTCAGTCCTAGTCTCTAGTGGTGGCATGCACGTGCGCTTTCCTTCCGAGCTGTAGCAGCAGTGTCACACTTCCATTCGCGTGGATCAAGGGATCTGTGGCTTTCCCTCGAGGCTTTCGCACGAGGCTTTCCTACGAGGCTTTCCCACAGGGATGTCCCACGTGCCACCGTGGTGTGAGTCGATCCTCGGCTTGAAAGTGGAGGCAGTGCAGGCAGGTTTCCCTGGAATGGATGAGACATCTGGGGGACTCTGGGAATGGTGGCACGACCCTGGGTTCCTCTCACCTTTTCCTGTGGAGAGCGCCTCCCGTTGAGTTGCCTCGGATATGCCGGGAATTCTTTCCGAACCACGCAGGGAAAGGATCCCTCCTCTCGAGCTAGGAGGCGGAAACGGGGCTCCTCTGGATGTGGACGGTACTCTCGTGCTTCCTCTGGAGTGGAGACGGGTATGTCGGGGAACTTCTTGAGTTGCAGCAAGGGTGTGAGGGACCCTTTGGAAGTTCCAGAGTTTAGGTGTGATTTGCCTCGAGACACCTCAGCGGAAATGGGCCTCATCTCGCCTGGAGGGGAGACCTCCTGGATTTTCTCGAGTTGTGGCAGGTGCTCTCGATTTATGACGGGACCTCAGGGACCCGCCCTTGTGGCCTCAAGAAAGGCCAGTCCCCATTCGAGTTGCTCGGGGCCTATCGGGATTCCTCTCCCGTCGATGCCGGGCCTAAGACCTTGTGTGGTGTCGGTGCCGGAACCTGAGTATTTGCTCTCCAGTGCTGACATGGATCTTGGCGTACTTCTGGAGTCTCCCCAGTGGAATCAGTCCTCGTCTCGAGTGGGACATGCACGTGCGCTTTCCTCCCGAGCTGTAGCAGCAGTGTCACGCTTCCCTTCGCGTGGAACAAGGGATCTGTGGCATTCCCTCGAGGCTCTCCCACGAGGCTTTCCACGAGGCTTTCCCACAGGGCTGTCCCATGTGCCACCGTGGTGTGAGTCGATCCTCGCTTGAAAGTCAAAACAGTGCAGGGAAAACAGGTTTCCCTGGAATGCACTGAGAGATCTGGAGGACTCTGGGAATGGTGGCATGACCCTGGCGTTCCTCTCGCCTTTCCTGTGGAGAGCGCCTCCTCTTGAGATGCGACGTGAACGCCGGGAATTCTTTCCCGAGCACGCAGGGAAAGGATCCCTCCTCTCGAGCTAGGAGGTGGAAACGGGGCTTCTCTGGATGTGGTCGGGACTCTCGTGCTTCCTCTCGAGTGGAAACAGGCATGTCGGAGAACTTCTAGAGTTGCAGCAAGGGTGTGAAGGACCCTTTGGAAGTTCCAGAGTTTAGCTGTGAATAGCCTCTAGTCGCCTCAGTGGAAATGGGCCTCATCTCGCCTGGAGGGGAGAACCTCCTGGATTTTCTCGAGTTGCGGCAGGTGCTCTCGACTTACGACGGGGACCTCAGGGAACCTCTCTGGTGGTCTCAGTAAAGGCCTGTCCCCATGCGAGTTGCTGAGGGGCCTCTCGGGATTCGTCTCCCATCGATGTCAGTGCCTCAAACCTTGTGTGGAGTCAGTGCCAGTATCTGAGGATTCCTCTCCAGTGCAGACATGGAACTTGGGGTACTTCTGGAGTCTCCCCAGGGGAGCCAGTCGTCGTCTCGAGTGAGGTCATGCACGTGCGCTTTCTTCCCGAACTGTAGCAGCAGTGTCACGCTTCCCTTCGCGTGGATCAAGGAATCTGTGGCTTTCGCTCGAGTTTCCCACGAGGCTTTCCCAAGAGGCTTTCCCAAGGCTGTCCCACGTGCCACCTGGTGTGAGTCGATCCTCGGCTTGAAAGTCGAGGCAGTGCAGGGAAAACAGGTTTCCTGTAATGGACTGAGACATCTGGGGGACTCTGGGAATGGTGGCACGACCCTGGAGTTCCTCTCGCCTTTCCTGTGGAGAGCGCCTCCTCTTGAGATGCGAGGAACGCCGGAAATTCTTTCCTGACCACGGTGGGAAAGGATCCCTCCTCTCGAGCTAGTAGGCTGAAACGGGGCTCATCTGGATGCGGCGGGACTCTCGTGCTTGCTCTCAAGTGAGACGGGTATGTCGGGGAACTTCTTGAGTTGCAGCAAGGGTGTGAATGACCCTTTGGAAGTTCCAGAGGTTAGGTGTGATTAGCTCGAGACGCCTCAGCGGAAATTGGCCTCATCTCGCCTGGAGGGGAAACCTCCTGGATTTTCTCGAGTTGCGGCAGGTGCTCTCGACTTACGACGGGACCTCAGGGACCGCTCTGATGGCCTCAGGAAAGGCCAGTCCCCATGCGAGTTGCTCAGGGGACCTCTCGGATTCCACTCCCGTAGATGCCGGGGCCTAAGTCCTTTGTGGAGTCAGTGCCGGAACCTGAGGATACTCTCCAGGCCAGACATGGATCTTGGGGTACTTCTCGAGTCTCCCCAGGGGGGTCAGTGCTCGTCTCGAGGGGGCATGCACGTGCGCTTTCCTCCCGAGCTGTAGCAGCAGTGTCACGCTTCCCTTCGCGTGGATCAAGGATCTGTGGCTTTCCCTCGAGGCTTTTCCCACGAGGCTTTCCCACGAGGCTTTCCCACGAGCTTTCCACAGGGCTGTCCCACGTGCCACCTTGGTGAGAGTCGATCCTCGCTTGAAATCGAGGCAGTGCAGGGAAAACAGTTTTCCTGGAATGGGTTGAAATATCTGGGGACTCTGGGAATGGTGGCACGACCCTGGAGTTCCTCTCGCCTTTCCTGTGGAGAGGGCCTCCTCTTGAGATGCGACGGAACGCCGGAAATTCTTTCCCGACCACGAGGAAATGATACCCCTCTCGAGCTAGGAGGCGGAAACGGGGCTCCTCTGGATGTGGGCGGGACTCTCGTGCTTCCTCTCGAGTGGAGACGGGTATGTCGGGGAACTTCTTGAGTTCCAGCAAGGGTGTGAAGACCCTTTTGGAAGTTCCAGAGGTCAGGTGTGATAAGCCTCGAGTCGCCTCTGCGGAAATGGGCCTCATCTCTCCTGGAGGGGAGAACCTCCTGGATTTTCTCGAGTTGCGGCAGGTGCTCTCGACTTACGACGGGACCTCAGAGACCCGCTCTGGTGGCCTCAGGAAAGACCAGTCCCCATGCGAGTTACCCAGGGCCCTCTCGGGGTTCCTCTCCCGTCGATGCCGGCCTAAGACCTTGTGTGGAGTCGGTGCCGAACCTGAGGATTCCTTTGCAGTGCTGACAAGGATCTTGGGGTACTTCTCCAGGCTCCCCGGAGTCAGTCCTCATCTCGAGTGGGGGCATGCACGTGCGCTTTCCTCCTGAGCTGTAGCAGCAGTGTCACGCTTCCCTTCGCGTGGATCAAGGTATCTGCGGCTTTCCTCGAGGCTTTCCACGAGTCTTTTCCACGAGGCTTTCTCACGAGACTTTCCCAAAGGGCTGTCCCACGTGCCACCGTGTTGTGTGTCGATCCTAGGCTGAACGTCGAGGCAGTGAAGGAAAACAGGTTTCCATGGAATGGACTGAGACATCTGGGGGCTCTGGAATGGGGCACGAATCTGGAGTTCCTCTCGCCTTTCTGTGGAGAGCGCCTCCTCTTGAGATGAACGGGAACTCGGAATACTTGACCGACCACTCAGTAAAGGATCCCTCCTCTCGAGCTAGAGGGAAACGGGACTCCTCTGGATGTGCGGGACTCTCGGCTTCCTCTCGAGTGGAGACGGGTATGTGGGGGGGAGCTTCTTGAGTTGCAGCAAGGGCGTGAAGGACCTTTGTAAGTTCCATAGGTTAGGTGTGATTACCCTCGAGACGCCTCAGCGGAAATGGGCCTCATCTCGCCTGGAGGGTAGAACTCCTGGATTTTCTCGAGTTGCGGCAGGTGCCCTCGACTTACGACGGGGACCTCAGGGACCCGCTCTGGTGCCTCAGAAAGGCCAGGCCCATGAGTTGCTCGAAGGCCTCTAGGGATTCCTCTCCTGTCGATGCCGGGGCCTAAAGACCTTGTGTGGAGTTCGGTGCCAGAACTGAGGATTCCTCTCCGGTGCTGACATGGATCTTGGGGTATTTCTGAGGTCTCCCCGGAGGAGTCAGTCCTCGTCTCGAGGGGAGGCATGCATGTGGGCTTTCCTCCCGAGCTGTAGCAGCAATGTCACGCTTTCCTTCACGTGGATCAAGGGATCTGTGGCTTTCCCCTCGAGGCTTTCACACGAGGCTTTCCCAGAGCTTTCCCACAGGGCTGTCCACGTGCCACCGTGGTGTGAGTCGATCTCGCTTGAAAGTCGAGGCAGTGCAGGGAAACAGGTTTCCCTGGAATGGACTGAGACATCTGGGGGACTCTGCGAATGGTGGCACGACACTGGAGTTCCTCTCGCCTTTCCTGTGGAGAGCGCCCTCCTCTTGAATTGCGACGGGAACTCGTGAATTCTTTCCAGACAACGCACGGAAAGGATCCCCTCTGGAGCTAAGAGGCAGAAATGGGCTCCTCTGGATGTGGGTGGGACTCTCGTGCTTCCTCTCGAGTGCAGACGGGTATGTCAGAACTTCTTGAGTTGCAGCAACTGT
>NW_017216144.1:0-13403 GCF_001704415.2 Capra hircus
GTAAAGCTTAGTCATTACCATTGAGGGAGACAAAGCTGGGTGCTGAAGGTGAAATGGAATGGGATAGTAAGTTTTCCATACCAGATGCGTAGGGAGCTGGGGAATGTGGGAAGCACAGTCTTAACCCATGGAGGAGCAGTACCATTGTCAAAAGAATTCCTCATATTTCCTAACTGGTGCATGACATTGGCACTGGGGCTTTGAGACAATGTATGGAGTGACTCACTCTGCACTCCCTCAGTGAAGGGTGAGGAAGTCCATGGGCAGCGGAGCTTTGTGATATCAGCATGAGTGTGGCAATTTATTTTTGAGATCGCAAGCACATGGTATTTGGGGTGGGAAACAAGTGCATCATGCCAGATCTGGGATGTTCCCTCTGGGTGGAGCTGCCTGGCCCTTATAAAAGGAGTCTCTACCACCGTGCTGCTATCTTCGTGATACTCAGTCATAGGTCTTCTTTGGAGCCTCTGGTGAGTACAGTTTTGGAGGTTTTTAGCACTCGTGTGGTAGGATATAATCTTAGCGTAGAAGTGGCTGTATTTTAACCAATTCGTGCTCTCTATGGGAATAAGAAGATAATGAGAATTTAGGGTAGTTTTCAGTACTTGTTCTTGACTTCTTAACTGTGCTCTTAAATGTGACG
Organism: Capra hircus; assembly: GCF_001704415.2. NCBI lineage: Eukaryota > Metazoa > Chordata > Mammalia > Artiodactyla > Bovidae > Capra > Capra hircus. The sequence continues at coordinate 644 of NW_017216144.1, forward strand.
GAGGAATGCAGTCAATGGCACAGTCTTAACCATGGAGACTAAGGGAGATGAGATGCCGTGTTTCAGTGCACCCTTCCCAGCCTTCAGTCCCACTGAGTGCTGAGTTTGGGCCTTTGCATTTCTCCTTGGAAGCCAACAGTCAAAGTCAGTTTAGACAGCAACCAGGACCTCATGGGAGAAATTAGTAGAGATGTGTATTGAGATTGGCTACAAGTTTCACATCCTGATTATTCTTCTTCAGAGTGTGCTTGTATTCACACAGCACTTGTGTAAGGAATTTTTTCTTTAGAAAGTGGTAGAACAGGGCTCCCTGTTAATGGGAGAGTAAGACTTTCTGTTATGAACAAATGCTGTCTGTTTGTATTTCAGAATTCCTTGAGATCCAGGAAGGATGCCTCAACATCCGCATCGCATCCGCATCCACATCCACATCCACAGCAGCAGCAGCATCACCAATCACCATCAGTGCAAGGAGCCCTGCCATCCACCTCCAAAAGTGTGCCCACCGAAGTGCCATGAGCCTTGCCCACCCCATCCATGCCCACCTCCAGTGAGCCAGCAGAAATGCCCTCCTGGGCCACCATGCCCACCATGGGAGCAGAAGTGTCCACCCAAGTGGAAGTAACAGCACCAAGATTTTCATCTGCACCCAAGAAACAAGATCCAGGCTCTTCCATTGTCCTCCCCTTCGGCCATGGTGATGGATTGGCATCTTCCTTAACCTCCCTCCTGGGCCGACAGCTGACAGAGAAATGGCTTGCTTCCTGAAGCTGACACCGCCCTGTGGGATAAAGAGCAACCGCCTGATTGCTCTTTGCCCTGTGCCTGTCTGTAATCCGGGTTCTGATCTCTAGCCTGTGGGCACTTAGTGTGTCTATTCTTTGCTTCTCCAATAAAGCCTGTGTCATAGTTTTGTCCACATTTCTTCTTATGTTTTTCTTTTAGCACTTTGTGTTGTTTAATCGTCTCCTGTCAACTGCAAGTATTCTTCCGTGTGTTCCTTTTCCTCCCATTGGATTTTTGGAGTTAGACTTTTCCTTCACTGAGTTCAGCTTTCCCTGAAACATGTCTTTTGGATTGGATCCATCAAGGAATTCTTTCATTGGTTTCAAACGTGTCTATCTCTCTACCTTGTAGGACCCTTAAAAGAACTGAATTCTCTCAGCCTCAGTTTCCTTACCTGAGAAAATTAGGAGAGAATGTATTCAACTCAGTGTACTCATAGAAATTAATATATATACAAAAGTTTCTTAATTATTGATACATGCCAGGCCATCTCTTATATGCCAGGGCCATGATAATGGTGACCAACATCCTTATCCATCTAAATTCTTGAGGGCATTTTGCACACACACATACAGCAGAAGACAACTAATAGTCCTGCATGTGTATACGTTAGAGAAAATTTGGGAGAAAAGCTCTTCCAAAGTGGCTTTTGGGGCAATGACTTGAGTGAAGAAATGAGTGAGCTTTGAGTGGACCTGGTATACACTGTACCATGAGAGGTGATGGCAAGTGCTAAGGCAGAGGAAATTAACCACTGAAAGGACAGTGATCAAGGAGGACACTGCCTCTAAATGGGGTCAGAGAGGTTGGGGTCCAAAGATTTAGTAATGATTTTCATTATTTATTCATAATTTGACAGCCATACTATGCTGATGGCCTAACGGCCTCAAAATTTATATCTATGACACTTCTCAACTGTAAGTTAAAGATAAATCAACATTGCTGAATGAATCGCAGGATTGCATTATAGAGCTGCACTAATTAAGACAGGATGCTATCCCATAAGGAAAAGACACAGAGATCAACACTAATAATAGAACATCCAGACTTAAATCCACACCATCCATGGTCAACTGATTTTTCAACAAGGGTGTCTAGGTAATTCAACAGATGAAAAACAACCTTGTCAATATATGGTACTCAAACTGTTGGATACTGAGACAGAAATAATTGAAGCTTGGCCATTACCTAACATCATATAAATATTAACTACAAATTGTATCACACATTAAAACATAAGATCTGAGACTCTACAATTTCTGGAGGGAAAACATAGGAGAAAATCTTGGCTGCCAGGTGTTAGGCTAACTGTTGTTAAAACTCAGTATCCAAAATACGTAAATAACTTATAAAGTCAGTCATAAACAGACACTGAAGAGAAAACTCGACAACAGTCACTTTACAAAGAAAATGCCTTAATATGGCCAACAAGATTATTCTTAGAGCTTCTGAAAATAACTAACATTTTAAAAAGAGTATTCAACATGCAAACCTGATGGGTAAAGCCTTCAAAAGTGTGGAAATGACAAACTAATTGAGACACAGAACAAGCAGCAAATACACTGCACCTCTGGGAGGAGTCTGGAATTGTTTGCAAGTACTTTGGAAAATAATTTGGCGTTATCTGATAAAAGTAGAAATGGGATACTTCTGGGAACATCCCCTAGAGAAATGTGTGAACATGTGCACTAACAGACATGAAGAAAATGTCCTAGCATGTTCCTAACAGCTCCAAAAAGGTAACAACTTTGAGGTCAACCAATAGTACAAGGAGAGAAATATAGCCATACAATGATATACTAAAATTCACTAGTGGATAAACCAAAGCTACATAGTGTCAACAGAAAGATGAGAGACAAAACCTATGGTATACAGTATAATTCCATTTATATAGTGCAAAACGTTAGTAACTTAACTATAATTTTTAGAGATATTCCTATACCGATGGTTGAAAACCATAAAGGAAAACCAAGAAAGTGAATATTAGGAGTCATGACTGTGGTCACTTCTAGGTGGAGACGGTATGGGATGCAATTTAATAAGAAAATTTGGGTCTTTGAGGAGGTCATAGTGTTCTTTTTCTTAACTTTCATGTTTCTTGAAAATAAAGAGATCAGTCTGTGATTACCCACTTCATACAGCAAAGCTTCATGAACTTTCTGAATGTGTTGATCAAGTTCTCCTAAAATCAAAAAATTTTATTTTTTGTTTTTCTTTTTCTTGTTTTTCTTCAAGACAAAATTGGAGAGGGAAGTGTGTCAAAAATATTAGTGCACTACCTATCCAGGAGTACAAAGTCAACACCCCTAAAAATAAAATCAGATCTTTTTAGTGTTGAAAGCACAACAGTAAAATTGTCTACGTATTTTGTTTCCTATAAGGTGATGGGATTTAATGGAGTCAACTTCCCTATAAGATGGGAACACTTAATAACAGAGCTACCTTTCCTATCATCACTCTTATAAAATAAATTTGTGCTTTGGAAAAGAATTAATTTTTTAAATTAATTTAATTTTTATTGAAGAAGACTTGCTTTACAGGATTTTGCTGTTTTCTGACAAAACTCAATGTGAATCAGCCATCATTTGAGTTCATTTCAGTTAGCTCAGTCGTGTCCAACTCTTTGCGACCCCATGAATTGCAGCATGCCAGGCCTCCCTGTCCAATACAAACACCTGGAGTTCACCCAAACTCATGTGCATCAAGTCGGTGATGCCATCCAGCCATCTCATCCTCTGTTGTCCCCTTCTCCTCTTGCCCCCAATCCCTACCAAAATCAGAGTCTTTTCCAATGAGTCAATTCTTTGCATGAGGGGGCCAACGTATTGAAGTTTCAGCCTCAGCATCAGTCCTTCCAATGAATGCCCAGGACTGGTCTCCTTTAGGATGGGCTGGTTGGATCTCCTTGCAGTCCAAGGGACTCACAAGAGTCTTCTCCAACACCACAGTTCAAAAGCATCAATTCTTCAGTGCTCAGCCACAGGTATGCATATATTCCTTAGTCCTTTAACCTTTTTTAAAAACTGTTCTGAAAAGATCATATGTACCCCTCCATTTAAAAGAAAATAGATGTGATAGTAGAGAATTACATAAAGTTGAGAGACTTTGAACTTCAGCAGAGTATGGCTGGAAAACTGTGAATAAAGTATCAAATTCTTGGCTACATCTTTCAGATCCAATGTCTTCAACCCCATTTGGAGACATTGTCTCTTGGATGACTGTTATCCCTGCAGTTACTCTGCCCTGCCTCAGCATTCGTCCATTGCCTCTCACTGGTACAGTGTACCCCAGATACTCAAGGCTCATTCTTCTCTTCACTCAAGTCTTTGCCCTAAAAGTCACTTTGGAAGAGCTTTTCTACACAGTTGTCTCTAAAATATCACTATGCATCACTATTATTTGCCTTGTATCTGTGTGTGTGTGTGTGTGTGTGTGTGTGTGCAAACTCCCTTTAAGAGTTTAGATGGAAAAAGGACTTTAGTCACCATCTTCATGTCCCTGGAACATAAGAGACTGCCTGGCATGTGTTAATAATTAGGAAACCTTTGTGAATAAATTACTTTCTATGAGTACACTGAGTTGAATAGATTCTTGCCTAGTGGTTTTACAAATAAGGAATCTGAGACTGAGAGAATTCAATTCTTTTCAGGGTCTTCAAGGTAGACAAAGATAGAAAGAAGTCTGAAACCACTGAAGGAATTCTTTGATGGATCCAGTCCAAAAGACATATTTCAGGCAAAGCTGAACTCAGTGAAGGAAAAGTCTAATGCTGATAATCCAAAGGGAATGAAAAGGAACACTCAGAAGAATAGCTTGTAGCTGACAGAAGAGATTAAAAAATACTATCTGCAAAAAAAAAAAACAAAACCAAATAATGAAAGAAAGAAATATTAAGGGCTATGAATATGCTTTATTGGAGAAGCAAAGGAATACACACACTATTTGCTCAGGGGGTAGATTTCGCAACATGGATACAGACACACAGATGGCAAAGAGAGATCAAGCGATGAACCTGCTGCTCTTCTTCCACCAACATGGTGTCAGCTTCAGGAACCAAGCCTTTTCTCTGTCAGCTGTCAGTCCAGGAGGGAGATTAAGGAAGATGCACTCCGTCACCACGGCCGAAGGGAGGAAATGGAAGAGCCTGGATCATGTTGTTTCTTGGTCCAGATGAAATCTGGTGCTGTTACTTCGACTTGGGTGGACACTTCTGCTCGCATGGTGGGCATGGCAGCCCAGGAGGGCATTTCTGCTGGCTCACTGGAGGTGGGCATGGATGGGATGGGCAAGGCTCATGGCACTTCGGTGGGCACACTTTTGGAGGTGGATGGCAGGGCTCCTTGCACTGATGATGATGCTGATGCGGATGCTGGTGTGGATGTGGATGAGGATGTGGATGCTGGTGGTGAGACATCCTTCTTGGGTCTCAAGGAATCTGAAATACAAACAGACAACATTCTTCATAACTAGAGTCTGACTGGTAGAACATTTAGCAGCGCCAACTACACTCTGCCGTCACTAAGGACATTGCTGGATTCCTAATACAGTATTTATGGTTTTTTAGAGCTTCTTCACCCTTCTTTTTTAGTATCTCTTGCTCTCAGATCTTCAGTCTTTTCTGGTTAGTCTCTCCTACAATTTTCTAAAACAAAATTACCTACACAAGTGTTGTATGAATACAAACATACTCTGAAGAAGAATCTGGATAATAAACTTGTAGCCAATCCCCAAACAAATCTCTACTTATTTCTCCCATGAGGTCTTGGTTGCTGGCTAAGCTGACCTGACTGTGGGCTTCTGAGGAAAAATGCAAAGGCCCAAACCAGGCACTCAGTGGGATTGCACGCTGAGAAGGGGCATTTGGAACTAATGTGTGCTGTGCTGTGGCACAGTATCTCATCCCCCTTACTCTCTCTCAGGTTAAGGACTGTGCCCCTGACTCCATTTTCTCCTCACATTTAAGATCGCATTCATGACCAAATACCAACAATATATCCCTAAATCCTCATTATCTTCTTTTTCCTGGACACAGCACTAATTGCTTCAGTTAAATCCACTTCTACCCCCAGATTACACCCAACACCCATGTTCCATAAAGATCTCTAAGAGCGCTCACCTGAGGCTTCAAAGAAGACTTATGACCGTCACGACAATGACAGCACTGTGATGGAGACTCCTTTTATAAAGACCAGGCAGCTTCTCCCAGGGGGAATATCCCAGGACTGGCTGATGCACTTGTTTCCCACCCTAAATTCCACATGCTTGCAATCTCAAAAGTAAATTGCCACACTCATGCTGATATCACAAATCTCTCTTGTCCATGGACTTCTTTATCCTTCTTCAGGAAGTGCAGAGTGATTCACTGGAGACCTTGTCACATACTCCCTGTGCCATTGTTATGCACCTGTTAGGAAATATGAGGAATTCCTTGACAATAGTGTTGCTTCTTCAGTGTCACAGTTGCTGATTCTTCCACTCCCCAGCCCCCAAAGAATCTGCTATGGAAAACTTCCTCCCTATTCCATTTCACCTAGCCAGCACCCAGCTTTGTTTCCCTTGATGGTCGAGACTAGGATTTACTAACCTCACATATCTTAACCCCTACCCACAATTTTTTTAAACTCGCCTTCCTTACACCATGCCCCACTGGTCTCTAGCCTCTTCTTGACAATTAAATGACTAGAGACCACAAAGTTGCATCTTCTTTTTCTAATTTTCCAGTTTCTGGTGTTAGCGGTCTCATGCCAGCAGTCTTTTCACACAGCTCCATTCATAGACTTTGATAGGAAAACTTGATCCTTCAGTTTTCTAGGCCATAAGGTCACAAGTTGAGATATTTTGCTGAAGCTCTACTTTTGCAGATTTATACACTGATCTGGTCTCTGCAGCAACATGATCATGAGCAACCTGTAGTCTACTAGAAACCTAAATTCCTCTCTTCTCATTATCTTCAAAATTGACTCAATGTCTAGGCTGTATCCATTAAGAAGCTTTTCCACTAGTACTCCCCAAATATCCTCTGCCACTTTCCCCTACAACAGTTAATTCCATTGACTCTATCCTGCCATTCATTTTTTTTTTTGAAATGACATTTAGTGTGTTATCACACATTCTTAGCATACTCAGGGAATGAAGCTCCACGAGTCATTGACCCCACCATTCAAACCATGGATATTTTTCTCTAAACAAATAAACTAAGGGTGACATAGAATCTGTCAGGCATTTATTAGTATAATTTGTTGAAACTCCAGAAGCCCTTCAGCTAATACTAAGCACCAAGCCTTCCATGAGGGACCTTGAGTGCACTGGGATATGCAGACATCTATAGGCACCGGTACTTTGTGACATTAAATATTTACCAACCACCCTGAAGATCAGCTTACTAACACTTGTATAAATTAGAGACAAAAGCTATACTTGACTCAAAATTTTGCTGTGGAAACAACATGCCTAATATAAGGCATGTGACATAGTCTGTTAGCAAGTCCAAGCTTGGGCCGCTCGCTGCAGTGAATCTGAGATGAGGTGTCTAGACCAGGAAAAGGAAAAAATGAAATGAAAAATTACATGTTTCACCCAGGAATCAAACCCGAGTCTCCTGCATTGCAGGCAGATTCTTTACTGACTGAGCTACGAGGGACTTTATTCAGGGAACCCGCTGGCTGAGACAATGACAAGCTAGTGCCTCCAAATAATCATCTTGCTGGGGCCTGGTTGCCAGGTTCTTTTATGGGTCAGAAGTGGGGTGGAGGTAAGGAAACAAAGTAAAGACTACTCAATCCTTGCAAATTCCCCTAGTATGGCAAGCCTCAGGCAGGGGAATATGTTAGATTTGCTTCCTTAGAGTCCCTCAACGGAGAAGGCAAGAGCACCCCACTCCAATACTCTTGCCTGGAAAATCCCATGAAAGGAGGAGCCTGCTAGGCTGCAATCCATGGGGTCATGAAGAAGTCGTACATAACTGAGCAACTTCACTTTTCACTTTTCACTTTCATGCATTGGAGAAGGAAATGGCAACCCATTCCAGTGTTCTTGCCTGGAGAATCCCAGGGACAGGGGAGCCTGGTGGGCTGCCATCTATGGGGTCGCACAGAACCAGACACGACTGAAGCGACTTAGCAGCAGTAGCAGCAGCAGCAGTCCCTCACAGGTGGGCAGCTCAGGTTATCTCCCAAAGGCAGTCCATTATGTATGATTACAATAACAAAAGTGGAAAGATGAGGGTTAAAATCACAGAAGCTGATCCAGCATAAATTCAAAATTAACTCTTCCTGGTTACAAGGCTTAAGGAAATATGAGCCCCATATATATGATAAGCAGTTAATTTCCAAAGTATGTAAGAAGCTCTTAAAACATAATAGAAAAAAATTTAACAACCTTAATTTTAAATAGGTAAGGGATATGAATAGAGCTTTCTTTAGAGAAGACATATATATATATATATAACGACAGGGACATGAAAAGGAGTTTAATATCACTACTAATCATCAGGGAAATGCAAATCTAAACCACAATGATGTATCACTTCACACCTGAAGAATGACTATGATCAAAATCAAAATAGCAATGTTGATGAGATTATGGAGAGAAAAAGAACCCTTGTACCTGGTAGTGGGAAGGCAAAATGGTATAAACATTGTGAAGAATATTAAGGTTACTCAAAAATAGAAAAAATAGAACTATCGTAGGTTTTACCCACTCTACATCTAAATTATTTACCCAAAATAATTTAAATCAAAGTCTCAAAGACTTGTTAGCATGCCCAAGTTCACTGCAGCAGTACTCACAGTAGCCAAAGTGTGGTAACAACCTAAATGTCCATCAACAGATGAGTGGATAAGTAAACTGTAGTATATACATACCAAGGATTATTATTCCTTTTTGAAAAGAAGGAAATCCTGTCCTAAGAGACAACATGACCTAACCTGGAAGATATTATGCCAAGAGAAATTAGCCAGAAACAGACGGACAAGAACCACATGAATCCCCTTACATGAGGTATGGAAAAAGCTCAAGCTCATGGAATAAAGAATAGAATAGCAGTTGCCAGGAACCAGGGGAGGATGGGCATGGAGTAAAAGGGTGTTGCTTATCACTGGAAAAGACTCTGATGCTGGGAGGGATTGGGGGCAGGAGGAAAAGGGGATGACAGAGGATGAGATGGCTGGATGGCATCACCGACTCGATGGATGTGAGTTTGGGTATGCTCTGGGAGTTGGTAATGGACAGGGAGGCCTGGCGTGCTGCAATTCATGGGGTCGCAAAGAGTCGGACATGACTGAGTGACTGAACTGAACTGAAATGAATCAATAGGTATTGTGAAATGAAACTCTTTACTGCCAAATCAGTAAACAAGAAATTTCACAGCCATCAGTGATTTCTGGCCTCCAAATGTGAACGCGCGCTCTCAAAGCTCAATCCAGCAGATGCCGCCACCCGCCATGGTGACTGCTGAGGCCCTGGGGAACACAAGGAGCAGTCATAGGCCACAGCTGCCACTACTTAAGGTGACAAGGAAACAGGATTTGGCCCAGATAGCTGAGGTACATATGAAAGCAATGAATTCCGTGAGCCCAGAGGCTTGCATCTTCCCATACATCCAATGCTAAAGTCCTTAATCTGATATCTGATCTTTGATGCTCAGCCCGCCTGCTCCCTTTGCTGTACATTTGTATGTAGCCTCACTCCCACTGCCATCTTCCAAGGGGAACACTTTGCTCAGAGCTACTGAGATGCTGTCTCCTGGGCTTGGAGTCCTAAACTTCCCCACCAAATAAAATAAAAGTCTCCTTTCAGGTTGTGACTATACTTTTTAGTTGACAGTATACAATTTCAGTCCTGAAAGGTATATCAGTTCTAGAGATCTGCCCGCAACATCAAGCCTGTGTATAACAACACTGTATTATACACTTAAAATACTCTTAAGAGAATACACCTCATGTTAAGTGTTCCTAACACAATAAAACTTTTTTAAAACAGTAAATTGATACGGCCATTATGGAGAACAATATGGAGATTCATTAAAAATCTAGGAGTAAAACTACCAAATGGCCAAGCATATGCCCTGAGAAAATCGTGATTTAAAAAAGGCTTGTGTACCCTAGTGTTCATTGCAGGACTATTTACAACAGCCAGGACATGGAAAGCAACCTAGATGTCAATCGACAGATGCCATGGATAAAGATGTTGTGGCACATGCATACAATGAAATGTTACTCAGCCAGTGAAAAGGAACAAATCTGAGTCAGTTGAACCGAGGTGGACAAATCTAGAGCCTTTTTCACGGAGTGAGGTAAGTCAGGAAGAGAAAACAAATATTGTATATTAACACATATGCATGGAATCTAGAAAAATAGCCCTGATGAACCTCTTTCAAGGGTAGGAATAGAAATGCAGATGTGGAAACAAAACTTGTGAGCACACTGAGGGAACGAGAGGGTGGAACAGATTGAGAGAGTAGCCCTGAATACAGCCTTTTGCCGCGTGTAGAATAGATGACTGAGGGAAAGTAGTTTCATAGCTCAGGGAGTTCAGCCTGGTGCTCTGTGACAGCCTAGAGGGGAGGGATGGGGGCAGTGGGGTGCACGTGAGGCTCACAGTGGAGGAGACATATGTGTACTTAGAGCTGGTCCACATTGTTTCATGGCAGAAACCAACAGAACATAGTAAAGCAATTATCTTCCAATTAAAAATAAATTTGAGTTAAATATGCCAGCTCTAAAGGTAGAAAAGCTAATAATTATGAATAACTACTCAAAATACCTGATCAATAATGTCAAAAATGCTTCCAATCTTATAAAGAATGGCAGTGTGTAGACTAAGGTCTCCCCTCGCTAAGACCCCCGCCCTGCTCCTCTCTTTCTTCTAGCTGTTATCACTGCTAGTTAGAAGCAGCCAGTTTGAAGGCACATGAAGCATCCACATCTTTTTACTAGTAACAGAGGTCTGCCTTCTCCCACTGCCTGAGGGAAGATTTCACAGTGTGTGCTCTTTCCTGAAAGAAGATCATGTAGCATCTGCTGTGTTTCTATCTTGACTGGGCCTGATGTGGTTCAGAGAAAGATCAGGGCATAACCTGGGTGTTTGAAGAGGTAGGAACTTCTTTAGACTGAGTCCTGCTCCTGATCTCTTCTCAGTCTCTCAGAGAACCAATGAGGACGCGCTGTTCCTGCCTAGTCCTCTGAGATTCCACAATGGAGTAACCAGGATCACCATTAGGAACAGACGCCCTTCAGGAATCTCGGAAGGAACAGCAATGTCTGGGGATGGAGTAGGTGCTTTCACAACATTCTTCTCATGAGAAGTCTTAGGAACTAGGTGGTACCTGCTGGAGTGAGAGAATTATCTAAGGAATACGTGGCATAGAACAGTTCTGCAAACATAATTTTATACTTGCTTTTCTTTCTGGGTGAATTGTTAATGGATTCCCAAGATATTTTTACCAATAAATTCTATAGGTTGTCACTTATGTTTGGTAATTTGAAGGAGGATTAGTTTTTCTTAAGGAAAAGGTGCCTAATGAGGTTGCAGACTTAGAAAAGGATAATTAGTTCTTGATAACAGAGAAAGTGCTAAGACAAATGGTCCTCAGTTTTTGAAATAATGGATATTTTTTCATAAAATGAATAGTTTCCATTTTACAAATGGAAGCGTTTGTAGCAAACTGAATCTCTGAATTCTCTTGAAAATCTGTAATATCTACATGAGAGTTTGCTAGATTTTACTTAGAACCTAGTAATAGTGGTTATTTAGGAAAGAATTGACTGTCCGGGGACTGAGTAGAAGAGAGGCTAAGTAAGCCATGAGGCACAAAAGAAATCATCAGTAAATATGCATGCTTGAAGAAGTCAAGGTCAGTGCCGCTAAAATTCCAAAGGAAAAGGTTTTTTGAACCTACAATGTTACATGTAGCCAAACTATTAGTCAAATATAATATAATAATTTCCACAAATATATTTTCTGATAGCTTCTGGAGGTTTGGCTCCAACAAAACAAAGGTAAAAACCCAAATTGAGAAAGATTCAGAATGCAAAAAAAAAAAAAAAACCTAGGGACAAAATTGAGAGCAATAAGAGAATGAGAGCCCTAGGGTGACAAGTGTTGGGGAACCCTACAGATCAACAAGATTCTACTGAGACAGTTTTCAAGGTTACCAGAAATTATATTTCCAATTGGAAACTGTACCTAATATAAAGATGGAAAGAATGACAGGCCAGTTAATGTAAAGTTATACAGTAGTTAATACTGTGGTGGTAATTGATTATCAATCTACTCTCTGGAAAGGAAAAAAAATGTATGTGTAGACATTGCTATTCACAGCATAACAACTACACATACTACACATTCATTACATTGACTTTTTAAAAATTTTATTTACTTTAATTGGAGTGTAATTGCTTTACAATGTTGTGCTGGCTTCATACAATAACATCAAGCAGCACAGGTATCCATATGTCTCCTCCCTCTTTAACCTCCCTGCTGCCTCCCACGCCATCCCATCTCTCTGGGTTGTCACAGACACGTTGAGTTCCTTGTGTCATACAGCAAATTCCCACTTTCTTTCTATTGTAGGCATGGCAATGTATGTTTCCATGTTCCATTCTCAACTCATCCCATCCTCTCCTTTCCCCACTGTGACAAGTCTGTTCTCGATGTCTAGATCTCTCTTGCTACCTTGCAACTAGGTTCATCAATGTCATTTTTCTAGATTCCATATATATGCATCAATATATGGTATTTGTTTTTCTCTTTAAGACTTGCTTCACTCTGTATAACAGGCTCTAGGTTCATCCACCTCACAGCATTGACTTAAATTTTTCTTTTAATGTTGAGTAATATTTCATTGTATACATGTACCCCAACTTCTTTATCCATTCATCTAGGTTGCTTCCATGTCCTGACTATTGTCAATATTGCTGCGGTGAATGTTGGATACATGTGTCCTTTTCGGTTATGGTTTCCCAGAGTATACGCC
>NW_017216145.1:0-13401 GCF_001704415.2 Capra hircus
CCACAAGAAGGAAGCGAGATACTGCAGCTACAGCTCGGGAGGTAAGCGCAGTGCATGCGCCCACTCGAGACGAGGACTGACTCCCCTGGGGAGACTCCAGAAGTACCCAAGATCCATGTCAGCAAGGAGAGGAATCCTCAGGTTCCTGCACCGACTCCACACAAGGCCTTAGGCCCCGGCATCGATGGGAGTGAAATCCCGAGAGGCCCCCGAGCCACTCGCATGGGACTGGCCTTCCTGAGGCCACCAGAGCGAGTCCCTGAGGTCCCCGTCATAAGTCGAGAGAAACTGCCACAACTCGAGAAAATCCAGGAGGTTCTTCCCTCCAGACGAGATGAGGCCCATTTCCGCAGAGGCGACTCGAGGCTAATCACACCTAACCTCTGGACCTTCCAAAGGGCCCTTCACACCCTTGCTGCAACTCAAGAAGTTCCCTGACATACCCGTCTCCACTCGAGAGGAAGCACGAGAGTCCCGCCCACATCCAGAGGAGCCCTGTTTCCGCCTCCTAGCTCGACAGGAGGGATCCTTTCCCTGCGTGTTCGGAAAAAGAATTCCCGGCGTTCCCGTCACATATCAAGAGGGGGCGCTCTCCACAGGAAAGGCGAGAGGAACTCCAGGGTCGTGTCTCCATTCCCAGAGTCCCCCAGATGTTTCAGTCCATTCCAGGGAAGCCTGTTTCCCCGGCACTGCCTCGACTTTCAAACGAGGATCGACTGACACCGCGGTGGCACGTGGGACATCACTGGGGAAAGCCTCGTTGGAAAGCCTGGTGGGAAAGCTCGAGGAAAGCCACAGATCCTATGATCCACGGAAGGGAAGCGTGACACTGCTGCTACAGCTCAGGAGGAAAGCGCACGTGCATACCCCGACTAGAGACGAGGACTCACTCCCCTGGGGAGACTTCAGAAGTACCCCAAGAGCGATGTCAGCACTGCAGGGGAATTCTCAGTTTCCGACACCGACTCCACACAAGGTCTTAGGGCCCGGCATCGATGGGAGAGGAATCCGAGCGGCCCCCGAGCAAATCGCATGGGGACTGGCCTTTCCTGAGGCCACCAGAGCGGGTCCCTGAGGTCCCTGTCGTAAGTCGAGAGCACCTGCCGCAACTCGAGAAAATCCAGGAGGTTCTGCCCTCCAGGCGAGATGAGGCCCATTTCGCTGAGGCGTCTCGAGGCTAATCACACCTAATCTCTGGAACTTCCAAAGGGTCCTTCACACCCTTGCTGCAACTCAAGAATTTCCATGACATACCCGTCTCCACTCGAGAGGAAGCACAAAGAGCTCCGCTCACATCCAGAGGAGCCCCGTGTCCGCCTCGTAGCTCGAGAGGAGGGATCCTTTCCCTGTGTGGTTGGTAATGAATTCCCGGCGTTCCCGTCGCATCTCAAGATGAGGCGCTCTCCACAGGAAAGGCGAGAGGAACTCAAGGGTCGTGCCACCATTCGCAGAGTCCCCCAGATGTCTCAGTCCATTCCAGGAAAACCTGTTTTCCCTGCACTGCCTTGACTTTCTAGCCGAGGATCGACTCACACCACGGTGGCACGTGGGACAGCCCTGTGGGAAAGCCTCGTGGGAAAGCCCCGTGGGAAAGCCTCGTGGGAAAGTCTCTAGGGAAAGCCACAGATCCCTTGATCCACGCGAAAGGAAGCGTGACACTGCTGCTACAGCTCTGGAGGAAATCGCACGTGCATGCCCCCACTCGAGACTACGACTGACTCCCCTGGGGAGACTCCAGAAGTACCCCAAGATCCATGTCAGCACTGGAGAGGAATCCTCAAGTTCCGGCACCAAATTCACACAAGGTCGTAGGCCCCGGCATCGACGGGAGAGGAATCCCGAGAGGCCCCTGAGCAACGCGCATGTGGACTGGCCTTTACTGAGTCCACCAGAGCGGGTCCCTGAGGTCCCCGTCATAAGTCGAGAGCACCTGCCGCAACTCGAGAAAATCCAGGAGGTTCTCCCCTCCAGGCAAGATGAGGCCCATTTCCGCTGAGGCGTCGTGAGGCTAATCACACCTAACCTCTGGAACTTCCAAAGGGTCCTTCACACCCTTGCTGCAACTCAAGAAGTTCTCCGACATATCCGTCTGCACTCGAGAGGAAGCACGAGAGTCCCACCCACATCCAGAGGAGCCCCATTTCTGCCTCTTAGCTCCAGAGGTGGGATCCTTTCCGTGCGTTGTCTGGAAAGAATTCACCGAGTTCCCATCGCAATTCAAGAGGAGGCGCTCTCCACAGGAAAGGCGAGAGGAACTCCAGTGTCGTGCCACCATTCGCAGAGTCCCCCAGATGTCTCAGTCCGTTCCAGGGAAACCTGTTTCCCTGCACTGCCTCGACTTTCTAGCCGAGGATCGACTCACACCACGGTGGCACGTGGGACAGCCCTGTGGGAAAGCTTCTTGGGAAAGCCTCGTGTGAAAGCCTCGAGGGAAAGCCACAGATCCCTTGATCCACGTGAAGGAAAGCGTGACATTGCTGCTACAGCTCGGGAGGAAAGCCCACGTGCATGCCTCCCTCGAGACGAGGACTGACTCCCCCGGGGAGACCTCAGAAGTACCCAAAGATCCATGTCAGCACCGGAGAGGAATCCTCAGGTTCTGGCACCGACTCCACACAAGGTCTTAGGCCCCGGCATAGACGGGAGAGGAATCCCGAGAGCCCCGAGCAACTCGCATGGGGCCTGGCCTTTCCTGAGGCACCAGAGCGGGTCCCTGAGGTCCCCGTCGTAAGTCGAGGGCACCTGCCGCAACTCGAGAAAATCCAGGAGGTTCTACCCTCCAGGCGAGATGAGGCCCATTACCGCTGAGGCATCTCGAGGCTAATCACACCTAACCTATGGAACTTACAAAGGGTCCTTCACGCCCTTGCTGCAACTCAAGAAGCTCCCCCACATACCCGTCTCCACTCGAGAGGAAGCCCGAGAGTCCCGCCCACATCCAGAGGAGCCCGTTACTGCCTCCTAGCTCGAGAGGAGGGATCCTTTCACTGAGTGGTCGGTCAAGTATTCCCGGAGTTCCCGTCTCATCTCAAGAGGAGGCGCTCTCCACAGGAAAGGCGAGAGGAACTCCAGATTCGTGCACCCATTCCAGAGGCCCCCAGATGTCTCAGTCCATTCCATGGAAACCTGTTTCTCCTGCACTGCCTCAACTTTCTAGCCTAGGATCGACACACAACACGGTGGCACGGGACAGCCCTTTGGGAAAGTTCGTGAAAGCCTCGTGGAAAAGACTCGTGGGAAAGCCTCGAGGGAAAGCCGCAGATACCTTGATCCACGCGAAGGGAAGCGTGACACTGCTGCTACAGCTCGGGAGGAAAGCGCACGTGCATGCCCCACTCGAGATGAGGACTGACTCCCGTGGGAGACTGGAGAAGTACCCAAGATCCTTGTCAGCACTGCAAAGGAATCCTCAGGTTCCGGCACCGACTCCACACAAGGTCTTAGGCCCTGGCATCGACGGGAGAGGAACCCCGAGAGGGCCCTGAGTAACTCGCATGGGGACTGGTTTCCTGAGGCCACCAGAGCGGGTCTCTGAGGTCCCTGTCGTAAGTCGAGAGCACCTGCCGCAACTCGAGAAAATCCAGAGGTTCTCCCCTCCAGGCGAGATGAGGCCCATTTCCGCAGAGGCGACTCGAGGCTTATCACACCTGACCTCTGGAACTTCCAAAGGGTCCTTCACCCTTGCTGCAACTCAAGAAGTTCCCTGACATACCCGTCTCCACTCGAGAGGAAGCACGAGAGGCCTGCCCACATCCAGAGGAGCCCCGTTTCCGTCTCCTAGCTCGAGAGGAGGGATCCTTTCCCTGCGTTGTCGGGAAAGAATTCCCGGCGTTCCCATAGCGTCTCAAGAGGAGTCGCTCTCCACAGGAAAGGCGAGAGGAACTCCAGGGTGGTGCCACCATTCCAGAGTCCCCCACATGTCTCAGTCCATTTCACGGAAACCTGTTTTCCCTGCATTGCCTTGGCTCTCAAGCCGAGGATCGACTCACACAACGGTGGCATGTGGACAGCCCTTTTGGGAAAGCCTCGTGGAAAGCCTCGTGGAAAGACTCGAGGGAAAGCCACAGATCCCTTACTCCACAAGAAGGGAAGCGAGATACTGCAGCTACAGCTCGGGAGGTAAGCGCATGTGCATGCGCCCACTCGAGACGAGGACTGACTCCCCTGGGGAGACTCCAGAAGTACCCAAGATCCATGTCAGCAAGGAGAGGAATCCTCAGGTTCCCTGCACCGACTCCACACAAGGCCTTAGGCCCCGGCATCGATGGAGTGAAATCCGAGAGGCCCCGAGCCACTCGCATGGGGACTGGCCTTCCTGAGGCCACCAGAGCGAGTCCCTGAGGTCCCCGTCATAAGTCGAGAGAACCTGCCACAACTCGAGAAAATCCAGGAGGTTCTTCCCTCCAGACGAGATGAGCCCCATTTCCGCAGAGGCGACTCGAGGCTAATCACACCTAACCTCTGGACCTTCCAAAGGGCCTTCACACCCTTGCTGCAACTCAAGAAGTTCCCTGACATACCCGTCTCCACTCGAGAGGAAGCACGAGAGTCCCGCCCACATCCAGAGGAGCCCTGTTTCGCCTCCTAGCTCGACAGGAGGGATCCTTTCCCTGCGTGTTCGGAAAAGAATTCCCGGCGTTCCCGTCACATATCAAGAGGGCGCTCTCCACAGGAAAGGCGAGAGGAACTCCAGGGTCGTGTCACCATTCCCAGAGTCCCCCAGATGTCTCAGTCCATTCCAGGGAAGCCTGTTTCCCCGGCACTGCCTCGACTTTCAAACCGAGGATCGACTGGACACCGCGGTGGCACGTGGGACATCACTGGGGGAAAGCCTCGTTGGAAAGCCTGGTGGGAAAGCGTCGTGGGAAAGCCTCATGGGAAAGCCTCGAGGGAAAGCCACAGATCCTATGATCCACGGGAAGGGAAGCGTGACACTGCTGCTACAGCTTGGGAGGAAAGGGCACGTGCATACCCCGACTGGAGACGAGGACTCACTCCCCTGGGGAGACTTCAGAAGTACCCCAAGAGCGATGTCAGCACTGCAGAGGAAATTTCTCAGTTTCCGACACCGACTCCACACAAGGTCTTAGGGCCCGGCATCGATGGGAGAGGAATCCCGAGCGGCCCCCGAGCAAATCGCATGGGGACTGGCCTTTCCTGAGGCCACCAGAGCGGGTCCCTGAGGTCCCTGTTGTAAGTCGAGAGCACCTGCCGCAACTCCGAGAAAATCCAGGAGGTTCTGCCCTCCAGGCGAGATGAGGCCCATTTCGCTGAGGCGTCTCGAGGCTAATCACACCTAATCTCTGGAACTTCCAAAGGGTCCTTCACACCCTTGCTGCAACTCAAGAATTTCCATGACATACCCGTCTCCACTCGAGAGGAAGCACAAGAGCTCCACTCACATCCAGAGGAGCCCCGTGTCCGCCTCGTAGCTCGAGAGGAGGGATCCTTTCCCTGTGTCGTTGGTAATGAATTCCCGGCATTCCCGTCGCATCTCAAGATGAGGCGCTCTCCACAGGAAAGGCGAGAGGAACTCAAGGGTCGTGCCACCATTCGCAGAGTCCCCCAGATGTCTCAGTCCATTCCAGGAAAACCTGTTTTCCCTGCACTGCCTTGACTTTCTAGCCGAGGATCGACTCACACCACGGTGGCACGTGGGACAGCCCTGTGGGAAAGCCTCGTGGGAAAGCCCCGTGGGAAAGCCTCGTGGGAAAGTCTCTAGGGAAAGCCACAGATCCCTTGATCCACGCGAAGGGAAGCGTGACACTGCTGCTACAGCTCTGGAGGAAATCGCACGTGCATGCCCCCACTCGAGACTACGACTGGACTCCCCTGGGGAGACTCCAGAAGTACCCCAAGATCCATGTCAGCACTGGAGAGGAATCCTCAAGTTCCGGCACCGAATTCACACAAGGTCGTATGCCCCGGCATCGACGGAGAGGAATCCCGAGAGGCCCCTGAGCAACGCGCATGTGGACTGGCCTTTACTGAGTCCACCAGAGCGGGGTCCCTGAGGTCCCCGTCATAAGTCGAGAGCACCTGCCCGCAACTCGAGAAAATCCAGGAGGTTCTCCCCTCCAGGCAAGATGAGGCCCATTTCCGCTGAGGCGTCTCTGAGGCTAATCACACCTAACCTCTGGAACTTCCAAAGGGTCCTTCACACCCTTGCTGGCCAACTCAAGAAGTTCTCCGACATACCCGTCTGCACTCGAGAGGAAGCACGAGAGTCCCACCCACATCCAGAGGAGCCCCATTTCTGCCTCTTAGCTCCAGAGGTGGGATCCTTTCCGTGCGTTGTCTGGGAAAGAATTCACCGAGTTCCCGTCGCAATTCAAGAGGAGGCGCTCTCCACAGGAAAGGCGAGAGGAACTCCAGTGTCGTGCCACCATTCGCAGAGTCCCCCAGATGTCTCAGTCCATTCCAGGGAAACCTGTTTCCCTGCACTGCCTCGACTTTCTAGCCGAGGATCGACTCACACCACGGTGGCACGTGGGACAGCCCTGTGGGAAAGCCTCATGGGGAAAGCCTGTTTGGGAAAGCCTCGAGGGAATGCCCCAGATCCCTTGATTCCACGTGAAGGGAAAGCGTGACATTGCTGCTACAGCTCGGGAGGAAAGCAGGCATGCTAGACAACTGCTCCCACTCGTGACGAGGACTGGACATCCCATGGGGGGGGGAGACTCCAAAGACGTGCACCCACAAGATCCATGTCAGCACCGTGGAGAGGAATCCTCAGGGTTCCGCGGGCAACTGGGACTCCACACAACGGTCCTTAGGCCCCAGGCCATCGACTGGGAGAGGAAGAAATCCGAGAGGCCCCCGAAGGAGGCCCACCGAGCTACACTCGCATGGGGCGACTGGGCCTATTCCTGGAGGCCACCTAGGAGCAGGGTCCCTGAAGGTCCCCATACGGTAAGTCGAGGAGCACGCTGCCGCAAGCCTCGAGACGCCTCAGCGGGAATGGGCCTCATCTCGCCTGGAGGGCGTAGAACCTCCCTGGATTTTCTCGAGTTGCGGCAGGTGCTCTCGACTTACGACGGGGACCTCAGGGACCCGCTCTGGTGGCCTCAGGAAAGGCCAGTCCCCATGCGAGTTGCCTCGGGGGCCTCTCGGGATTCCTCTCCCGTCTATGCCGGGGCCTAAGACCTTGTGTGGAGTCGGTGCCAGGAACCTGAGGATTCCTCTCCGGTGCTGACATGGATCTTGGGGTACTTCTGGAGGTCTCCCCAGGGGAGTCAGTCCTCGTCTCGAGGGGAGGCATGCACGTGGGCTTTCCTCCCGAGCTGTAGCAGCAATGTCACGCTTTCCTTCACGTGGATCAAGGGATCTGTGGCTTTCCCTCGAGGCTTTCACACGAGGCTTTCCCAAGAAGCTTTCCCACAGGGCTGTCCCACGTGCCACCGTGGTGTGAGTCGATCCTCGGCTAGAAAGTCGAGGCAGTGCAGGGAAACAGGTTTCCCTGGAATGGACTGAGACATCTGGGGGACTCTGCGAATGGTGGCACGACACTGGAGTTCCTCTCGCCTTTCCTGTGGAGAGCGCCTCCTCTTGAATTGCGACTGGGAACTCGGTGAATTCTTTCCAGACAACGCACGGAAAGGATCCCACCTCTGGAGCTAAGAGGCAGAAATGGGGCTCCTCTGGATGTGGGTGGGACTCTCGTGCTTCCTCTCGAGTGCAGACGGTATGTCGGAGAACTTCTTGAGTTGCAGCAAGGGTGTGAAGGACCCTTTGGAAGTTCCAGAGGTTAGGTGTGATTAGCCTCAAGACGCCTCAGCGGAAATGGGCCTCATCTTGCCTGGAGGGGAGAACCTCCTGGATTTTCTCGGAGTTGCGGGCAGGTGCTCTCGACTTATGACGGGGACCTCAGGGACCCGCTCTGGTGGACTCAGTAAAGGCCAGTCCACCATGCGCGTTGCTCAGGGGCCTCTCGGGATTCCTCTCCCGTCGATGCCGGGGCGATACGACCTTGTGTGAATTCTGGTGCCGGAACTTGGAGGATTCCTCTCCAGTGCTGACATGGATCTTGGGGTACTTCTGGAGTCTCCCCAGGGGAGTCAGTCGTAGTCTCGAGTGGGGGCATGCACGTGCGATTTCCTCCAGAGCTGTAGCAGCAGTGTCACGCTTCCCTTCGCGTGGATCAAGGGATCTGTGGCTTTCCCTAGAGACTTTCCCACGAGGCTTTCCCACGGGGCTTTCCCACGAGGCTTTCCCACAGGGCTGTCCCACGTGCCACCGTGGTGTGAGTCGATCCTCGGCTAGAAAGTCAAGGCAGTGCAGGGAAAACAGGTTTTCCTGGAATGGACTGAGACATCTGGGGGGACTCTGCGAATGGTGGCACGACCTTGAGTTCCTCTCGCCTTTCCTGTGGAGAGCGCCTCATCTTGAGATGCGACGGGAATGCCGGGAATTCATTACCAACGACACAGGGGAAAGGATCCCTCCTCTCGAGCTACGAGGCGGACACGGGGCTCCTCTGGATGTGAGTCGGAGCTCTTGTGCTTCCTCTCGAGTGGAGACGGGTATGTCATGGAAATTCTTGAGTTGCAGCAAGGGTGTGAAGGACCCTTTGGAAGTTCCAGAGATTAGGTGTGATTTAGCCTCGAGACGCCTCAGCGAAATGGGCCTCATCTCGCCTGGAGGGCAGAACCTCCTGGATTTTCTCGAGTTGCGGCAGGTGCTCTCGACTTACAGACAGGGACCTCAGGGACCCGCTCTGGTGGCCTCAGGAAAGGCCAGTCCCCATGCGATTTGCTCGGGGGCCGCTCGGGATTCCTCTCCCATCGATGCCGGGCCCAAAGACCTTGTGTGGAGTCGGTGTCGGAAACTGAGAATTCCTCTGCAGTGCTGACATCGCTCTTGGGGTACTTCTGAAGTCTCCCCAGGGGAGTGAGTCCTCGTCTCCAGTCGGGGTATGCACGTGCCCTTTCCTCCCGAGCTGTAGCAGCAGTGTCACGCTTCCCTTCCCGTGGATCATAGGATCTGTGGCTTTCCCTCGAGGCTTTCCCATGAGGCTTTCCCACGACGCTTTCCCACCAGGCTTTCCAACGAGGCTTTCCCCCAGTGATGTCCCACGTGCCACCGCGGTGTCAGTCGATCCTCGGTTTGAAAGTCGAGGCAGTGCTGGGGAAACAGGCTTCCCTGGAATGGACTGAGACATCTGGGGGACTCTGGGAATGGTGACACGACCCTGGAGTTCCTCTCGCCTTTCCTGTGGAGAGCGCCCCCTCTTGATATGTGACGGGAACGCCGGAGAATTCTTTTCCGAACACGCAGGGAAAGGATCCCTCCTGCCGAGCTAGGAGGCAGGAAACAGGGCTCCTCTGGATGTGGGCGGGACTCTCGTGCTTCCTCTCGAGTGGAGACGGGTATGTCAGGGAACTTCTTGAGTTGCCAGCAAGGGTGTGAAGGGCCCTTTGGAAGGTCCAGAGGTTAGGTGTGATTAGCTCGAGTCGCCTCTGCGGAAATGGGGCCTCATCTCGTCTGGAGGGGAAGAACCTCCTGGATTTTCTCGAGTTGTGGCAGGTTCTCTCGACTTATGACGGGGACCTCAGGGACTCGCTCTGGTGGCCTCAGGAAGGCCAGTCCCCATGCGAGTGGCTCGGGGGCCTCTCGGGATTTCACTCCCATCGATGCCGGGGCCTAAGGCCTTGTGTGGAGTCGGTGCAGGAACCTGAGGATTCCTCTCCTTGCTGACATGGATCTTGGGTACTTCTGGAGTCTCCCCAGGGGAGTCAGTCCTCGTCTCGAGGGCGCATGCACATGCGCTTACCTCCCGAGCTGTAGCTGCAGTATCTCGCTTCCCTTCTTGTGGAGTAAGGGATCTGTGGCTTTCCCTCGAGTCTTTACCACGAGGCTTTCCCACGAGGCTTTCCCAAAGGGCTGTCCCACATGCCACCATTGTGTGAGTCGATCCTCGGCTTGAGAGCCAAGGCAATGCAGGGAAAACAGGTTTCCGTGAAATGGACTGAGACATGTGGGGGACTCTGGAATGGTGGCACCACCCTGGAGTTCCTCTCGCCTTTCCTGTGGAGAGCGACTCACTCTTGAGACGCTGATCAGGAACGCCGGGAATTCATTTACCCGAACCAACGCAGGGAAAGGATCCCTCCTCTCGAGCTACGGAGAGCGGAAACGGGGCTCCTCTGGATGTGAGGCAGGCCTCTTCGTGCTTCCTCTCGAGTGGAGACAGGGTATGTCATGGAAACTTCTTGAGTTGCAGCAAGGCTGTGAAGGACCCTTTGGAAGTTCCAGAGGTTAGGTGTGATTAGCCTAGAGACGCCTCAGCGGAAATGGGCCTCATCTCGCCTGGAGGGGCAGAACCTCCTGGATTTTCTCAGAGTTGCAGCAGGTGCTCTCGACTTACGACAGGGACCTCAGGACCCGCTCTGGTGGCCTCAGGAAACACCAGTCCCCATGCGAGTTACTCAGGGCCCTCTCGGGGTTCCTCTCCCGTCGATGCCAGGGCCTAAGACCTTGTGTGGAGTCGGTGCCGGAACCTGAGGATTCCTTTGCAGTGCTGACAAGGATCTTGGGGTACTTCTCCAGTCTCCCCACGGGAGTCAGTCCCTCGTCGATTGGGGGCATGCACGTGCGCTTTCCTCCGGAGCTGTAGCAGCAGTGTCACGCTTCCCTTTCGCGTGGATCAAGGTATCTGCGGCTTTCCCTCGAGGCTTTCCCACGAGTCTTTTCCACGAGGCTTTCCCACGAGACTTTCCCAAAGGGCTGTCCCACGTGCCACCGTGTTGTGTGTCGATCCTAGGCTAGAAAGTTGAGGCAGTGCAGGAGAAACAGGTTTCCATGGAATGGACTGAGACATCGGGGGCCTCTGGGAATGGGTGCACGAATCTGGAGTTCCTCTCGCCTTTCCTGTGGAGAGCGCCTCCTCTTGAGATGAGAACGGGAACTCCGGGAATACTTGACCGACCACTCAGTGAAAGGATCCCTCCTCTCGAGCTAGGAGGCAGTAACGGGGCTCCTCTGGATGTGGGCGGGACTCTCGGGCTTCCTCTCGAGTGGAGACGGGTATGTGGGGGAGCTTCTTGAGTTTGCAGCAAGGGCGTGAAGGACCCTTTGTAAGTTCCATAGGTTAGGTGTGATTAGCCTCGAGACGCCTCAGCGGTAATGGGCCTCATCTCGCCTGGAGGGTAGAACCTCCTGGATTTTTCTCGAGTTGCGGCAGGTGCCCTCGACTTACGACGGGGACCTCAGGGACCCGCTCTGGTGCCCTCAGGAAAGGCCAGGCCCCATGCGAGTTGCTCGGGGGCCTCTCGGGATTCCTCTCCCGTCTATGCCGGGGCCTAAGACCTTGTGTGGAGTTGGTGCCAGAACCTGAGGATTCCTCTCCGGTGCTGACATGGATCTTGGGGTACTTCTGAGGTCTCCCCGGGGGAGTCAGTCCTCGTCTCGAGGGGAGGCATGCACGTGGGCTTTCCTCCCGAGCTGTAGCAGCAATGTCACGCTTTCCTTCACGTGGATCAAGGGATCTGTGGCTTTCCCTCGAGGCTTTCACACGAGGCTTTCCCAAGAAGCTTTCCCACAGGGCTGTCCCACGTGCCACCGTTGGTGTGAGTCGATCCTCGGCTAGAAAGTCGAGGCAGTGCAGGGAAACAGGTTTCCCTGGAACGGACTGAGACATCTGGGGGACTCTGCGAATGGTGGCACGACACTGGAGTTCCTCTCGCCTTTCCTGTGGAGAGCGCCTCCTCTTGAATTGCGATGGGAACTCGGTGAATTCTTTCCAGACAACGCCTACCACGGAAAGGATCCCACCTCTGGAGCTAAGAGGCAGAAAATGGGGCTCCTCTGGATGTGGGTGGGACTCTCGTGCTTCCTCTCGAGTGCAGACGGATATGTCGGAGAACTTCTTGAGTTGCAGCAAGGGTGTGAAGGACCCTTTGGAAGTTCCAGAGGTTAGGTGTGATTAGCCTCAAGACGCCTCAGCGGAAATGAGCCTCATCTTGCCTGGAAGGGGAGGAACCTCCTGGATTTTCTCGAGTTGCGGCAGGTGCTCTCGACTTATGATGGGGACCTCAGGGACCCGCTCTGGTGGACTCAGTAAAGGCCAGTCCACATGCGCGTTGCTCACGGGCCTCTCGGGATTCCTCTCCGTCGATGCCGGGGGCCTACGACCTTGTGTGAATTTGGTGCCGGAACTTGAGGATTCCTCTCCAGTGCTGACATGGATCTTGGGGTACTTCTGGAGTCTCCCCAGGGGAGTCAGTCGTAGTCTCGAGTGGGGGCATGCACGTGCGATTTCCTCCAGAGCTGTAGCAGCAGTGTCACGCTTCCTTTCGCGTGGATCAAGGGATCTATGGCTTTCCCTAGAGACTTTCCCACGAGGCTTCCCACGGGGCTTTCCCACGAGGCTTTCCCACAGGCTGTCCCACGTGCCACCGTGGTGTGAGTCGATCCTCGGCTAGAAAGTCAAGGCAGTGCAGGGAAAACAGGTTTCCTGGAATGGACTGAGACATCTGGGGGACTCTGCGAATGGTGGCACGACCCTTGAGTTCCTCTCGCCTTTCCTGTGGAGAGCGCCTCATCTTGAGATGCGACGGGAACGCCGGGAATTCATTACCAACCACACAGGGAAAGGATCCCTCCTCTCGAGCTACGAGGCGGACACGGGGCTCCTCTGGATGTGAGCGGAGCTCTTGTGCTTCCTCTCGAGTGGAGACGGGTATGTCATGGAAATTCTTGAGTTGCAGCAAGGGTGTGAAGGACCCTTTGGAAGTTCCAGAGATTAGGTGTGATTAGCCTCGAGACGCCTCAGCGAAATGGGCCTCATCTCGCCTGGAGGGCAGAACCTCCTGGATTTTCTCGAGTTGCGGCAGGTGCTCTCGACTTACGACAGGGACCTCAGGGACCCGCTCTGGTGGCCTCAGGAAAGGCCAGTCCCCATGCGATTTGCTCGGGGGCCGCTCGGGATTCCTCTCCCATCGATGCCGGGCCCTAAGACCTTGTGTGGAGTCGGTGTCGGAAACTGAGAATTCCCCTGCAGTGCTGACATCGCTCTTGGGGTACTTCTGAAGTCTCCCCAGGGAGTGAGTCCTCGTCTCAGTCGGGGTATGCACGTGCGCTTTCCTCCTGAGCTGTAGCAGCAGTGTCACGCTTCCCTTCCCGTGGATCATAGGATCTGTGGCTTTCCCTCGAGGCTTTCCCACCAGGCTTTCCAACGAGGCTTTCCCCAGTGATGTCCCACGTGCCCACCGCGGTGTCAGTCGATCCTCGGTTTGAAAGTCGAGGCAGTGCGGGGAAACAGGCTTCCCTGGAATGGACTGAGACATCTGGGGGACTCTGGGAATGGTGACACGACCCTGGAGTTCCTCTCGCCTTTCCTGTGGAGAGCGCCCCCTCTTGATATGTGACGGGAACGCCGGGAATTCTTTTCCGAACACGCAG